>NC_142685.1:69717196-70020227 GCF_056320005.1 Nelumbo lutea | reverse complement strand
TTGTTAGTAAAGATAGAAATGGCTAAATACAAAGAAAAAAAATGAATCATAATCATAGTCCATTTTCCTAGTTAAATAGGTTAATGGTTCAACCCATAAGGTCATTTGGTTGTTGACTATCACCATCATCATCATTTGATGTTGCCACGTGCAATGCGTATACACTTTTATTAGTATTTTTAAAAGCATTGGACATAGATCTAATTAGTAGCATTTGTTAGTGAAAAATTAACTTAAATATGAGATTTAATAAGAGAGAATGTGAGTTAATACTACAAAAAAATAGTTAATGAGAGGGGATTTAATGAGGTGAAAAGCATTAATTGAAATTATGTTTTCAACCTTCATAATTAGAAATGGAATAAATAACAATTTAAGGGCATTTTAGTCAAGAAAAATTCCACACCCTCATTCGTACTTTTTATAATAGTATAGGTTAGTAAGTTTGCACGTGACAATTGTAGATGATGATAATGATAGTAATAGTACATCCAAAAATTTCTATAAACCTTATGTATTTTTTATTTTTTTGCTAATATATTTATTGTTTTTATTATTAATCAAAAGTAGATTATAAGATCCAAATCTGATTACCTAAACACCTCATACAAATATGTGATAATTGGATTGAGTTGTGAAGTTTCAAATATCATGTACAAGCCTACTTGATTGGATAGACTCTTATTTTTGTAATGTTTTTATCTTTATGGTGTATATTTTTTGTTTCATTTATCAAAAAATTATAAAAATTTAAATTGAGGGAATTGAATGAGGTTAAAAGTAGTACTTTAATTTATGATTTAAACCTCAAATTAAATAGAGACAAATTAAAAATGGGTATTTTATTCAAAAGAAAATTCCACAATCTTATTCATATGTTTAATAGTAGTGTAAATATAGAATTATAAATGTGTTCAAATTTTTTGATATTTTTTTTGTATTTTTGTATGTAAAAATAATTCTAATAGGTCACACTTTTTGTTTAATATGATAAATATATGATATTATGCATGTGCCTGAATGTTATTTTTTGTAAAGTTTATGTATTTTTTCTCTTTTTTTTTAATTTTATATTTTATTAATTTTTATTATTTATTTATGACATTAAAGGTTAAAAAATTTGACCCAAAATTTGAACTATTGATCTTTGAAAAATAGTAAAATAATTTCATATTTTTTCATTTCTAAATTTTGTATTTCATTTTCATCATCAATAAAAATAAATCTTGTTTAATACGCTTACTTGTTTAATTTGATTAATAAAAATATTATAGATGTGTCTAATTTTTCTACATTTTTGTAATTTTCTATATTTATTTCTACTTTAAAAATTTTATTACCCAACTATGACTTCATGGGTTGATAAATTTGATTCAAATGGAAGAATTGCTTAACTACTACTTGGATAAAAAATGGTTTTGTTTTGAATTAGTTTTAAACATATGTCTAATTAGAAGCATTTATTAGTAAAGCATAATTTAAATATAGGATTTAATAAAAGAAAATGGGAGTTGATATGTTAAGTAGAGGAATTAATAAGAGGGGATTAAATGAGGTGAAAAGTAATAAGTGAAATTATATTTTTCAACCCTTACAATTAGAGATGGACTAAGTACACAAATATGAGCATTTTAGTAGCCATTAAAACTAGCATTAAAGTTATAATAAAATAACTTTTATACACAACAAATAAAGGGTAATTTTAGTCCATAAAAGCTTCACTCTACATCCACACTTTTATATATAGTATAGATATAGATATAAGAAAACAAAAGTGCGTTAATAATTTCAAAAAACTATTCAAACCTAAAAGCCTAAGCCATTAGAATTTGTTAAATGAGATCAATAGGGCTGCAAATGGATTGGATTTGGATCATATCTAGTTGCATCTGCATTTGTGTCCATAACCAATTATGAAATCTTTAGATCTGTATTCACATTCAATTATCATGTCAAATGTCAGATTGGATTTGGATTTTATTTGCAACCATTTATTGTGTTTAAAATGACCAAAAACTTAAAAATTGAAAAAAATCAGTTATTTTTAACTTATATATGTATAATAAATGTATATAAATATAAAATATTAAATTTATCAAATATAAACTTATATATAATTATACTACAACTATATATATATATACAATAATTTTTTATCAAATGGATTTTAATCATCTAATCCGAATATTAACCATATGCAAGTTCTAACATCCAAATCTAGGATAATTGAATTCATAGTCGAGTCGAGTATTGGACTTTCAGAGTCCATTGATAATCCTACACTTGAATAGGTTTTTATTCTCTAACATACCACCTCCCCACACATGAAAATAAAGTATATTAGGCTTGAAGCAAGGATAAGTCCATGCTCACTCATACCTTGTGCTAAAATTTAATTAACTATGATAAGAGCAAAGATGATAGAGTGCTAGACCGCTTGGTCAAATAAGTTGTAATATCAACCTAAAAACTTAAGTTGTTAGATGAGGGCCCTTAATATGTTTATATTCTCCAATAGATAAACATAAATTGGATTGCATGTTGGGTTTGGCCCATGATAAGAAAATACATGGTGGCCCCATTGTCAGTTCGATTCAAATAAGAAAGTTGTCTCCATTTTCTATTAAAAGATGGATCAACCATCGAATGTTGGATGGTCACTTGGCACCCTCAAAAAGAAGAGGCAATTAATCAAATCCATATTGTGAAGAACCTCACTGATGTACGATATTATCGTAGTTCCTATTGTATTGTATCTAATTGATGTATATTTTATTATTTTATCTTCAGCCCTACAAGGGATTTTCTATAATTATCTTATGTTTCCCTACAAGGGACTCTCTATAAATACTTTAATTTCATTATCTATATAAGGGCCCCTTGGGGTAGGATCTAAGCATCCATTCTTCACCCACAGAATTCTATATTCTGCTCTGGGTTTGTTGAAATGGTATCAAAGCAGGCTGCTCTACAATTTCTGCTCTTTCCTAGCTCATTCGTTGGGCATATTAGGGGTTTTGTTCTCTGGGTGTTTTGATACGTGTTAGGGTTGTGCTCTTCAACCCTAACCCTAGTTCTTCTTGGAGGCTTCTGTCTAGAAGGATTTCTGACTAGTTGTGTCACCCAGATCCTTTTTTTTTTCTCACTCAAAAAAATCAGTGAGGACTGACAAGTCTTGGAGGAGTTCTAGTCTTCTCTCCTGGGCAGAAGCAGCCTTTTTACTCCTTTTGTGTACTAATTTCTCCAAGGCAGTAGTAGCTTGGCTCCTTATGGTTCAATTTTAAGCAGCTGCAAACTAAGGAATCTCAACAGTTTGGCTTCTTCCTCCCTCAACAACAACAATCTTGAACTTTTTTTTTGGTTTTCTCATGCTTTAGACTGAGGAACTTCAACAAACATAAAGGGGGTGTTTGATAACGCTTTTTAGAGGTTCGATGTCTGAAAAGCAAGTTTTTTAGACACCAAGTCGTTTGGTGTTACTAATGAAAATGGGTCTGAATCTCATTTTCAGATCTGAATTTTGAAGCTCATGAGACAGCTTCTAATACACTCAGACATGTTTTAGAACAAGCCAAAAGTCGAAAATACCACCCAAGAGACATGGAAATGACTTGATTTTGGCCCTGTTAATCCCCAAACCTAACATTTTTCTCCATTTGCGTTTTCTCTCTAAAAGAACATCCTCACGACTACCACTCATCATGTCTAAAGATCTCTGCTCGTCTTAACTGAAGGTCATTTCTTGTCTCATCGAAGGTATCATCTTCTTCTTCTTCTTCTTCTTCTTCTTCTTCTTCTTCAAATGGTTGTTCATAGGGTTTAGATATTCTTCTTCAAATGACTCTTTATGTGACACAGCATGGAAGCAATGGAAACCGGAGCTGGCTATTCAAGCACCGGGCATTCGCTAGCACCTAGCGAATAATGCCAATTTCTCTAGGAGAGAGAAAATGTGGCGAAAGCTAAAAGAAGAGAACTCAAGAAAATCTGAAAAATATGAAGTATGAATTGATTCATAATTCTGGGAAATAGCAGTATTTATAATACATTGAGAAATTGTAAAATAATTAGGAAATAACAACTAGGATAGATCCAAATATCAAATCTGATAGGACCGAACTCTCCTTGGTTTGATCTCCACTGTCCGATCTCCCTAGATGCATGAATCTTGGATTATCTTGCTAATCTTGATGCTTCTTGGAGTTTTTCTTGATAATCTTGGAAGAGTCTTGGAAGAGTCTTGCTTTATCATGCTAATCTTAGATCAGTTATTGCTTATCTTGAATTCTTGGACTTAACCTTATCTTGAATTGACCTTATCCTAGGAGTTGCCTCCCCTAGGGGTGAGATGGGCCTTGTGATGGGCCTCCATCATTATGTTTAACAAATGTTGGCTTACAGTTATTCTAATCTTTATGTTTATTTTGATTTTGATTCTAATCTTTATGTTTACAGTTGTTCTTCTTCAAACAACTGCACTTTAAACGGCTCTTTAATTTGATTTTGATTTGTTTAATTACAGTTGTTATAATCTCCAAAACATTGATGAATTTGGTTATCAATTTTTTTTTGTTGTATGTTTGTGTAGGTTTCTGGCTTTTTCATTCATCATAACTCACACCATGAACTCCAAGCCCAACCTAACTGAAAACCACTTTTTCATTTGAAATCCATCTTATCTATTACTTTTAGGAGTAAAATGCATATGCATATTGTTCCAGAAAATCTCATGGGAGTAATCGTCCTATGAGATGAGCTATCTTTGTTTTGGAAACAAGATTACATTATGATTTTAATTGTTATCACAATACTATTTTAAATGAATTATCAAACCACTAACTTATTGATTTTAGGCAGGTGATTATTGGACTATAGAAATCCAAGACAACCACTCATTAGATAGTCCTGGAACTCCTGGATTGAGGAGCTATCTTTGTTTCTAATTAATAGCTAGGTCCAGGGAGATTACAATAGAGAAAACTTGGGGTTGGGAATACCATGCATTCTCAATAGGATGACAGGTTAGGAGAAAACACCTTGGAGTAGAATCTTCAATTTGTCATAGGAAGACAAAGGGATTTATACTGATGTGTAAGGGAGGATAGGAAGATGGAATGTTTACTTGCAAGTCAAAATTTAGCATTGCAATGGTGAATTCCTTCTCTCCTGTACTCTTGGAAAAATGTTGCTCCTTTATGCTTGGCATCCATCACAACTAGTGTGATATCACAATCATCCTCTGATGGTCCAACAGTTTTAACAAGAGCATCAACTACAAATTTTAATGAAGCAAGATGGATATTATCCTTTATACTGATTTTGGTTTGGAAAAAAAAAAAAACATAAGGAGAGAATTCACAAATTTTGTTATAGGAAATTCTATAAACCTTGTAATTACAGACCAACTATTTTCTTAATTCTTGACTAGAAAATTTTTGTCTAGGGTTAACATAAGAAGGAATTGGTGGGCCTTATAGGTGAAGTGCTAATGATAATGATGAAATTGAATCAGATTTGGATCCTTATAGAATGAGATTTAGAATTCAAATAATATGTTTCACATAATAGATGGAATACTAGGATGAGATTAATCACCAAGACAACCTTAACAGCTATACATCTTTGACCACTGTTACAGATGAAAACACAACAATCAAGAGATGTTTGTCAGATGTATTTACAAGAGTGGAGCCAAATAGTTGAGCAGCAAGTTTAGAGATAAAGATAAGTAAAGATAACCTTATACAATTCACGCTAGGCTACATTGTGAGGAAGTCTCCAAACTAATATGGCCATTAGGAAAACCAAACAAGTGAAAAACAATGAATCATATGGAGAGAAGTAACAACACCTTGTGAAGAATGCCATTTTAATTATGTTAATTATTTCAATTTTAATTGTGTTATTTATTAATTTTAGTTATGTTAATTATTAATTATTAAATTTTTAAAATTATTTTAATTTTTATGTACAATTTTTTAATTATTAAATATTTATTAGTAATTAGTTTTTTTATTAATTTTAATTATGTTATTTATTAATTATTTATTTTTATTAATTTTTAAAATTATTTTAATTTTATGTTTAAATTGTTAATTATTTATCATTTTTTATTAGTCATTATTTATTTTTATTAATTTTAATTGTGTTATTTATTAATTAATAATTATTTTTTTTGAATTTCATTTGTGTAAATTACTAATTATTAATTATTTTTATTAATTACGAAATATTAGTTCATAATTATTTTAATTTTTATTAAATATTAATTATGTAAATATTTTTTAAATTTTAATTGTGTTATTTTCTAATTATTAATTATTTTACTTTTGTGAAGTATTAATTACTTTAATATTTTTTATGTCATCAATTATTTTTAATAATTTTAATTGTGTTATTTATTATTTGTTATTCATATTATGTCAATATTATTTTGAATTTCATAAATTATTTGATATGAAATAGTGCAAATTGAACTCAAAATTATCAAATAGTTTGTTTTGGGGATAAAATAGTAAAATCAAGGAACACCAGATAATATGTCTGATCCAAGACAAACAACCTTATTTATTCAGACTTTAGAGCATTTAAAAAGTAGAAAAGCATCATACCTCCTTTAAGATTTCAAACACTTTTAATATCTTTTAACTTTTTAGATTTCAAATCTCAGATTTTAGATTTATCAAACACCACCAAAGTCTTCTCTTCAAGCTGTCATAGAGAACTTCTCATTTCAGATTGGTGTATCTCACTATTGTCTTTGAACCCGTCAATCACATTTCACTTTCAAAAAGTCTTATTTGGATCTCCAAATTTTCCTACACACTTACATAGTTCCATTGAGTTTGTGACAAGTGCTCCATTACATGTGTACTCTAATGTAAGAAAAAAAGTGTAGGAGATATTGACTCTCTAAACAGATCCTCTAGCTCTGTAAATGGATTGGATGGAATTGGATATAAAGCCATTCAAATTTCATTCATTTATATTCATATTTGAGTTTCGAAATTTTACCATATGTCTAGACTTGGAGCAATGCAGCTGAAACAACCGTTATATCTCCATAGCTTCAAAAGAGGTAGCCTTCTCCTTTACAACCCCTGAATATTATCCATTAGAGTAATACGATTCAAATCAAATTAAAATGCATTTGGATATTATGAAATAGTATTGATAAATTAAAAATTACAAAATTATTATTAAAATGAACTAACATGACATTACTTAATTCTGTATATTGTGAACAAAATATTTAATATAAACTTTTATTAAACTTGAATTAGTGACTCTTCAATTAAAGAGTTTGACTATGATGCCCATAATACATGATATCGGAAAAACTTGTAACGAATTAATTGGAATAATAAAAGTGGTAACCAATTAGTGGTATTAATCAAAATTCATGAGAGGGTTCTGATTGGTCAAAGCTCATGCAGTACCATACATTTTGGACTCATAGATTTACCCTAAAATATTACATTCAAACCAACTTTATTAATGGATAACTCAATATAACATTTAATTAATTTTTGATACCCTCATTCAGTAATTAATAACAAGGGGTAGATTGAGGATGTTTTTGCTCATAAAATTAGAGAAGGATGGGCAAAATGAAGAGGTGCATTTGGATTTTTATGTGGTGAGAATAGATTAAAGGAAATTCTATAAAATAGTTGCAAGGCCAGCAATATTTTACGAAACAAAGTGTTGGACAATAAAGAAACATGACCAAAAAATGAGTGTTGTAGAATGCATATCCAAGGATGGGCGGAAAAAATAGAAAAAAATAGGGTTAAAAATTAAATACTTCAAAGGAATTTATGAGTAGTTTCATAGGTAAAATGAGAAAAAATAGACTTAGATGATTCAATTGAGAACCACCTACAACACGTGGAAGAAATTAAAAATGATCATTCATAAATTGAAGGCATAGAAGAACTAGAGGCAGACTAAAAGGACATTTGGTCTAAGATCACCTAAACCACCTATAAGAAAAAATGATCAGTTACAAGTTGAAGGGTTAGAAGGACTAGGGGCAGGACCAAAAGACATGGTTCAAAGTGATAAGAATAAATGAGAGTGATTACAATGCAAAAACTGCACCGTGAAGCAATCACATTAAATATTCCACACTTTTAATTGGTTTACATTTAAATACATTAAAAATGTTGAACAGTTGAAGATGTCACATGTGATGTCCACCTTTAGATTGGTTCACCGTAGCATTTGCCAAAAAAAAATGTACATGTGCATATTCATATACATTTAAGTATGGGAAAATTTCTTAAACTATCATTACTGTATAGCTAATTGACTAACTCTACCCTTATTGTTTGCATATTGAATAAATGCTGCCACATAGGCACAACTTCAGCATTTCCCCTATTATGCAAATCTGTACGCATAGGGATTTGCAAAAGTAGCTAAACCATAAGGGTAGAGTTGGTCAATTAGCTAAACCATAAGGGTAGTTTAAGAAATCTGCCCTAAAATTCATAATTTAACAATGGATTTGACATTTTAGATCACTGGCAAGTTTTGCAGGTGCACATCATAGCATTCCACATGCCCATGTGCTTTGCACAAGGCAATTTTTTATGATGATAATGATGATGATGATGATGATGATGATGATGATGATTCTTATTTTTCACACTTATTTTTGTTTAACATATGAATATATGATATTAGAAAAGTGCCCAAATGTTTTCTATAATTTTTTGTATTTTATACATTTCTGTGTTTTCATCTTTTAATTATTATTATTATTATTATTATTATTATTATTATTTAACTATGCTATCAAGGGTTAATGCATTTTGACCAAAAATGTTGAAATGTTGACTTGCCACCAAATAGAAAACTTCATTTTTTGTTTGGTTTTAAACTTGTATTTTACTCTGATCGTCAATAAAACAATTAATTTTTGTTACACTTATTTTTTTTTTAATATGGCTAATTAATATAGGATTCAATGAAAGAATATGAGTTAATACCCTAAATGTAAGACTCAATGAGAGGTTATTGAATAAGGAGAAATGTAGTGGTTCAAATTACATTTTATGACCTCACGAGAAAAACCAAATTCAAAAATAGGAATACTATACTCAATAATAAGATTAAATAAATGTTAATGGGAGTTAATATTTTATTATAATGATAATGATAATATTAAAAATATATACTTGGATTCGATTATGATACAGAAAAGACAATATGCCTAAAAAAGCTTGTTATAACCAATGAACTAGTACTAATAAATGTAATAACCAAAGCCTTCCAAGTATCATGTTCCTCACTATGTACCCAACCTCCCCAATCCAATAAGGTTAGAGTAGGGTTCAAATTTCGACATGATGTACCCAATATGGGGTAATATCATATTGTATCTTTCAAATTCTTATACAAGATACGATGGAAAATCATTGGTATTGTCTTTTTTCCACTGTATTAGACCCGTATCGGGTTGTATCAGAGGTGCATTGGGGAGTGTATCGGGCATATCAATATATGCTACAAGAAAGATATAGGAAAAAAACAGAAAAAAAAAACAAAAGGAGAAAAAACTTCTTTCCCTTGAAACAAACCTTCTTTCACCCTCAAATGGCTCTAAAATTCCAAATCTCATTTATAAAGTGCTAGATATGCAGAAAACACATGTGAATCATCAATGCTTTTGAAATTTTTTAAAGTTTTGAAAAATACTACAAAAATAGGTAATTTTTTTCAAATTTTCATAATATCTTATAATTTTTTCGTTGAATGCTTGAAAAATATTCAAATAAATGTGACCTACATTAAATATGTTTAGAATCACATTTTATGTGTTATGAGTAGATTTATGAAAATTTTATGAAGAGATTTGGAAAAAATATAAAATAACAAAAAAATTGAAAACATATTTTTATTTGCTTAGAAAGACTTATTATGTTTTAGATCTATGGATTATCTATCATATCTATAGAGCAATTTCAATTTCTTTTTTAATAATGTTTTTAATTTTCTTATAGTTTTAGAATTAAAAATAATTAATAAGTAATTAATAATTATTTTTAATATATTACGTAATGTTTATTTATTAAAAATAATATCCATAGAGTGATTGAAAATTCTTTATATTATGTAATGCTTATTTATTTTGATTTTTATAAATTTTAAAAAAACTAAATAATAATTATTAATTATATTTGCAATTAGAGATTATGCAAATGAATGTTTTATGATTGGATAGGATAGTTGGGTTTTCCCATCCCTTAAAACTTAAAAATTATAATTTATAAGTTGTAGTTAAGCATAGGGTTTTTTAATGAAAATATAATTAACTATGATGTATATTTACATAAAAACCATTATAATATATTAATTTAATATATGTACTCCTCATTGAGCCCTTATAATTAGTGTTATTGATGTATTTTTTATGACTTATTGAATTATCTATAGTGTTTCTATGCATATCTATGTGTATCTTAATTTTTTTCTGATACACATACGTATCAAGATATATTTTGATACATCTCTTAAAATTGCCTTTCTTATACACTTGATATTTTCGATACTTTCAACTTTAGGTCAAAGGTAGGGACTGCCTTGGTGGAAATGAGATGAGGACATGGACATGAAGTGAATATATATATATATATATATATATATATATATGTATATATATATTTTAAATATTTTTTTAAAAGTGGGATACCTATTTTATTGGAATGAGAGGTTGAAGTTAAAAAATAGTTATTTTACCAAGACCTTTTTTTGGAAACATGAACCTATGAATCATTTCTTAATTAAAAAGAAAAAAACTATGAATTCAGACTTTCCCGTTCTTGACAAAAAGAAAAACAATGATATCATTTTTTTTTCTACCTTACCCATTATGTTGTCTGGTTGAATTTAGACTTTAATCATGTAAAATCCTTGATTCCCAATGCATAGATGTAAGAGATGTGAGGAATTCCCTCTTGTTGGTGTAAATTATCCACTTATCCTAGGTTTAGTCCCATCTTCTACATGTAGTTGTTGAACACAATCGCTAGAAATCAATGTGTTATGTACAAAAACCGTTGTATCTAATTGATGATTACAAAAATTGTGTGGCAAATCTTGATTTGTTTCCTTCATGTGCATTGCCGAACACATGTTACCCTACAAAGCTAGTTTGTTGATCTTATTGCAACCATCTGAGCCGCATGTCCACGTGGCAAAATAAACACTTCTTTTAAGGAGGGTAGGTAGTTGGAACCTGAAATGGCTTATAGAAGGAGGAGCGGTTGAGAGTCTTGTTTATGGTTTACAATTATGGGTTTTGGGTTCTATTTTGCCTAAATTAACTAGATCATTTGTTAGTTACCAAAAATACCCTTCCTCTTGTTTAACTCACTTCTGGCTTGTACCACTCCGTTGGCTACTAACCATTGGAAAGGAGGTCAATTCTTAGAATTAAAAGCGCATAAGGGTCATTCTGATTAAGAAATAGATTAGTTGGTTAGAAAGAGAGAGTTTAAAAATCGATTAGAGGTCCAAAGAAGCCAATAGGCATAAGAGAATATGAGAAGATATATGAACCCTCGCCTCAATAATGGATTGATGTGTGAATATTTGTTGCTTTCGTCATTGTGTTTTCTTTAAGAGGAGTGTTTGGATATTTGAATTGAATATTGAAATTGGGTCTGGGTTTGAAGAAAGGAAATAGCGGAGAAAGATGGATAGAGAAATGGTGAGTGTTACAGGATTGGGATTCATGGCAGCTTTTGCAGTTTCAGGAAGTGTAGTTCTCATTGTTTTCCAATTGCATAAGCGTCTTCTTTCGGAATTTATGAAAAAGGCTGAACTAGAATTACGTGGTATCACTTTCATTCATTCATTTCTCTAATTAAAAAGATTGGTTTAAGCTTTTTTTTTTTGAAATTTGGGGTTGTAGAGATGATAAATAAATTCATTTCTATGGTTGAATTTTAATGGATTTTTAAGAAAACGTTATATTAGAATTTGGTTATTGGAGGGCCTTGGCTATCTTTTGTTTCTCATTGAGATGTTTTTCATCTCTCTCTCTCTCTCTCTCTCTCTCTCTCTCTATTGTTTAAAAATTTGCAGGACATGGACATGGACATGGGAGATGTCATGGTCAAGCCAAGAAGAGAGTTCGGTTTGCAGAGGATGTGGTGGAGCCATCATCCAACAACAAAGAATACCGACGGCGGCATTCGAGAAATCCGGTGAAAACCAACCATTTTCCAGTAAGGCATGGCATCCTAAAGTGGAATCCTATTGGAGAATTAGAGAACATGCCACTTAACAGGATGGCTCTCTATAGAGGGATTTTAGAATATAGAATGCTCAAAGGATACTCTCTACCATACTTTTGAAAGTTTCACAACTAAGAAAGAGTCTGCCTCCAATTTATACTCATCCAAAACCCTTAAAAATATTTTTCTTCCCCTTGACATTTTTTCCCATGAAAAGTCAATTTGAGTTTTTTGCTTTTGTAAATCTTGTATGCTATTTTTTTTTTACCATTTTCATTTGTATTTTTTTTGAATCCCCACCTCAAATGTTTTAAACATTTTCATTTTCCTCTCAATGTTGTAACTATTTTTTTTCTTTTCCTTAACATTTTCCAAACATGCAAAGTTCAATTTTAAGTGTTTTTTTTTTTTTGTAAATATTGTATGGTATTTTGTCATTTTTCACTTAGTTTTGTGACTGTTGTCATTAATTTGTTTCTTGTACAAAAGCAGTAGACTTTGGAGATGTAAATAATAAAGCATGGTCTCTACAAGAGGAGTTTAGAGCATGTATTCCAATTTTTTCTCTTATTTCAAGGATTGGTATTTGGCTTAATCAGCTTGTTTTTCTTAGTAATTGAATTCCTTCACTTTCAAATTATGCATTGATACCTATTAGGGATGGCAACGGCGTAGGTTTGGAGGGGGGGGGGGGTTGTAAATTCTGGACCCTACCCACCTCTCTAAATCTCTCAACTCATATCCACCTCAAAACCTGTAGTGGGTTATATTTTGAAAATCCAAATCCTCCCTGCACATGAAAATGAAAAACCCTCCCAACCTTTCCCTCCCCACGTTCAAGGGTAGGGGTAGGTTGGGTTTTGAACTTGCATATAATTTTCTATTATTTCTTGTCATATATAAGTAATAAATAAGTAATATAACACAAATAAATTACAAATTTTCCAATTATTTGATTAAGGCATATAAAAAACAATATGTGGGTCGGGTTTAGCTTAATACCATACCCTACCCATAGCTATACAGGTTGTAGTATCCCAAAATCTATCCCGCTACAAACCCATTCTTCAAGTAAAAAACCTACCCCGTCAGGAAGGTTAGGGGTAGGTACCCACGGGATAAGGTGGAAATTGCCATCTCTAACACCTACCTCGTAAATGCTTATGGTTGAGAGTTGGGGATGCTGTCCATGGCCCATTTGGGAGGGCTTCACTGTTGCTTGCTGAGCTGCATTGCTTGAGCCTCTTCAGAGAAACTACTAGAAATTGTTTCATCAGAAAGTCGATTTTTCAGCTTATGAAAATGTGCATTTTTGGCTTTCTGTGTTTTCACCAAACATGGCTAGGGTAGGGGCAACTTGGGTTGGCCTGAGTTAGTTACACTGTTTCGGGTGACTCCGGATCTCCTGCCCACAAGAACCCTGCCCATGCCTACCCACAATACACCACCCCCTGTGAATTGGGAACATCTCCCCCTGCATAATACTATGCAGAGGATGAGATGTTCTCCATGTGTGGCTGCGATAGATGTGGGCAGGAGATCCGGGCTCGTTTTGGGCTTGGACCTTCAGGATGTGCCCATTCAAATTTGGGCAAAAGAGAAAAAACAAACCTGAGATTGCTCAAATTACACCCCTACTTGAGGGCTTTCTATGTGGTGCCTACCTTGCAACATGAGAAACTGCTGTGTGAAAAGCCTTTCCAAACGAGCACTTGATGTCATGTGAGGAAAAGAAAAATAGTACCAACCAAAGCTAACCTTTGTCTAAGTTGAGAACGGGCATAGATTTGCTGTTAAAAGGATACACTTGATAGAAGTTGAAGTTGCTGAAATAAACGGCTTATTGTTTCATCTTATATGGATAAAATAATTAAACAATAAAAGATTCAAGTAAATAGTGTTGAACTTTAATCTCTAGATGGGGTTTGATTGATAACTTACATGGAAAAGCACACTTCACATGCACCTTGAAAACTAGTTTTGAAATTCCCAATAAAACTCTGTTTTACTTGTTTTCTTCTTTCAAATCTTGTCCCACGGTGTAATGTGCATGCGCGTATGTGGTGCAATGAGACGCTTTAGAGGTCCATTTTTTTTACACTTGTGTGGTTCACGAGTAGTAGAGTTAATTTTTTGGTGCAATAACATTTGATGTGAAGAAACAAACCAAAGACTACATTTGCAAAATTGCAGATAACAAATTTTGTAATTTGCAAAATTGCAAATCACAGGGGTGCGTTTGGTTTAAAGGTTGAACCATGGCCATTGATGTTTTAAGTTAATCCAATTGCCATGATTTGATTGGGTATGATCAAGGGGCAGTATTTAAAAGTTAACAGCCACTAACCATTAAGTTACAAAGTTTTAGTGACTATGCAAAGGGACTCTTCAAACCAACACATTTCTCTTGGTGATGACTCTCCAAGATCAAAGGGATGTATACAAAGACGAATATACAAGTTTTTCATGTCACATCTCACTGAAATCACTGTTGTCTCTCTCAGTTTAATTCAATCTACTTCTATCTTATATAAGGTTTCTCTGGAGATTTTTCAACTTTATTAGTTATATTTTTTCATCCAAAGCTTTGTTGTATCATAGGAATGAATTTGCCTGTAAATTAACAACAAACTCAATAAAACTGAATGGGGGCAAATAATATTCTAAAGACAACGACTTTAGATACGCTTTAGAGCTTCTCCAAATTTTATAATTCCAATTTTCAGGAACCAACCTCCTGAAAACTTATTCAATAAAAAAAAAAAAAAAGGCAGTAAGATTTTCAGTTCAGCCACTTATGCTGAAATCAGTGTTGAAAGAATTTGGTTTAGATTCTATGTAGGGCTGTAATTGATCAGGTCGGATTAGACTGGAATCATTAACATCCAAATCCGATCTGATTATTGACAATCCAAATCCAAAATATCGGACTCGAATCGGATATACAGAAAATTCTATAATCCAGATGTGGATTCACGGTATTCACCCACAATCTGGTTTTGAGATTTTGGGTGGTAGATTTTACAGCAACCAAGCAAGACAAATAGCAATTTTTAGGAAATCGTTCTTTTTTTTCCTTTCACTTTAAGGAAAATTTATGATGTCGGAAAATATGATATCCGACGAGCTTTGACTAATCAAAATTAGAAACTGTTTGGGAGGTCTGAGCTGAAGATTCAGATAAACTGGTTCAGTTACCTTGAAGCACTTCATATAAACTATGCAAAGAAGCTCGAACTGAACAGCCCTTCAAACGACCGACTGACAGGCAATTTGGATTCTCCTGAATTTTCAAGAAAGCATAAGTTATCGGCTGTCCTTGTGGGGCCCACCTTTGAAAAGCGGCTGAGTATCAGCTCTCCCAAACGAGCACTTAATGGAGTCTCTGAGTTACATATTCCTCCATATAATCCATGCAATTAATCATTAAGCTTCTGGCCTATCCAGAAATTTTTGTTTTCGTTTTTTAAAACAAAAGAATGACAATTGATTAATGTTATATGATTAAAGTCACCTTCAAGGGTATCCTCTTTATAATAATATAAATGTAAGAAGTAGGTATGGATTCAAGCAAAAGATGACATGAAAACCAAATAAAACAATCAACTATCAATCAATAGTGCACATGCTTTGCAATCTTATGAGCTGCTTCATTCCCTGAACAACAGACATGTATGTAATTGAACAATGGGAGAATCTTGACACAATAGCTTGCAAATTGACAACAGTAGAAGAAATTCACCACACAAGTGCCAATTGGCTAGTTGGCAACGTCTCCAGCTGGTTGTGTCAATGGATCGATTTTGGATTGGACCCTGTCCAGTCCAAAATTAATTTGGGCGGACCAATAAGACGTTGGATTACCAATTTGGTTCAAAATATTTATTAGATTGGATTGGACCTGGTCCGTCTGTAACAAATGTATAATGGATTGGATTGGATTAAGCCAATATCAGATCCATTGATATAACATAAGAATACATGTGTCAATGGACCAGGTTTGGGTTGAAAACAATCTAAATCAAAATGAATTTGAACAGATTGGATGGTCCAGACATTGAATTGGACCGATCCAAATTGGTCCAAAACATTTATTGGATTGGATTGAACCTGGTCCATTCACATTGGACTGGATCGGATTGGACCAAATCCAGTCCAACTGACACCCCTAGTTATGGGTTTGGGGGATGAAATACCCATCACTGTGTAGCTCGATGAAGAAGAAAAGAGAAAGAAAGAAAGAAGTTCGCCATAGAGAGGTATAATTTTCCTCCAATATATAGAATGTTTACAATGATAAAAGCAACTCCCTCTAGAATTATGGAAGAATCAAACTCCCAAACCCAAAGAAAACTTCATCCCATCAAGAAATACCAAACGCTTCAATCAACTCCCTAATGTGAAGTGCCTTGGATCAAAGTAGGAAAACTTGCTACTCTTTTGAAGGGCAATGCCGATCCCACCAATCTGAAAGACCCATCAACATTTGACTCTTACCTTGTACTTCTATCTACTGATTATCATGTCTCCATACTGCCAACCTCGTCACCTTACATGGAAAAAACATGCATTCCATTGTCACAATTTCAGATTCACAAACCCAACAGTAGCCATTAATCTTCAGAGACCTCTTTGACAAATTACCCAACTTTTGTTAAAGCTATAACCATACAAGGAAGAAAATTTTCCTTCCAAAAAGAGCTCCACAGGTAACAGAGTCAAAAATCATAGGCATAGTTCGATGGTTGTGGGACATCCTATAAGAGAGAGCAGCAATCAGATGCTGTATATTCGTGTGGAGGTCTAAACCATTTTATCTTCAGAAGTGATCTTCCCTGCATATGATAGAAACTTTTCTTTCTAGCCCAACAATTTTCCTTTCATCTTCTCTATCTAAATATCTTTCATTAATTTGACTCTTGATAAATTTCAAAATATGGATCATTTTACAAAAACCTACTTGCTTCCTTGACCATGTGAAAATAACTCAAATACTTTCTCTTAATTATATTGCTCAATTCCCATGACAAGAATCTAGTCCCCATGACAAGAATTTCGTCTATGAAACCAGATTATGTAATTTGAAACCCCAGTTGGAGTTTTATTCCAACCAATTGTTTAGATTTCATGGCATGCAATAAAATTCTAGATAATACATCTACACTAACTATAAAGAGGTAAGGTGAAACGAGCAGTGGCGGAGCCAGGGGAGCCATTGGCCTCCCCTATGGTCCAGAAATTCCCCCATTAGTAATACAATTTTCCATGTAAATTTTTCATTCCCCCCACTCTCCAATTCAATGGTTCCCCCTATCATGAGCCCATTTATATTTATTCCCCCCTTCTCTAATCCACTTTAGGTTTTAACATATTTTTTATACATGGAGTAAAAGCTTCTACTCAATCTATTAGAAATGATTTTGGCTACAACCTTGCATATAATCTTACTAAAATCTATGGTCTTGAATCAGATACTATCTCTTGAATGTAATGGAACACTAAATGGGCTTGGTCCACCTGTTCAATGTCTTGAATGTAATGGAACATTTGTTGTAAAAATTCCATCACCTCACTGCCAATCACCAAGATATAACTATGCTAGTTTCCTACCTAGGCTTAGGGCCTTGAGAGGTCCAATGCTAAATAGTCTCTTATTTACTTCATCCATAGTGAGCACCTGACATAGTTCATCATTCTCCTTTATAAACAAGAGAAGCTACAATTAGATTACATTTTGACATCTAATTAATCTCATCCATTGTCCTTCAAGCAACATATTGTATTTTTTTCTCCTACTCTGAGATGTTAAAATATGAAAATACTTAGGCTGTATTTGGAAATGATGCAAATATGTGTGAATGCAAATATGTAGAATGTAAAATGGTTCATATAAATTGCAAAATTGAGTTAGTTTTACATTGACAAATTTACCTTCTTATCAAATAGACTTTTAACTGTAATGGATGAAAATATGAATTCCAATAAAGCATATGTTTTTTTTTTTATTAAAAGCCCACTTGAATGTAAATTTACTTCTTCTTTATTGATGTACTTTTACATCTTATTGTCAATATAAATATGCATTGCTCCGTCATTTATCAATGCATAAATGTAATGTTGACAAATACGAGCAAAAATGAACCAGAGTTCAAATTTACCCTAAACTGGGATTTACACTCCATTTGCATCGTTTACAAATGCAGCCTTACTATTTTGATCTCCATGGTTCAACCAGTTACATCGGGATGTTTATTCCAGTACAGTTCCTCGAACTCCAAGTCCATGCAATGATCCGATTCCTTCTATACTGTAGTTAATTTCTTTGCTGCGTTTAAGTTTAAGCCCACTATGTAAACCTTTCAGCCTCTTTAGAACAGCGTTCATTATGCCAGCCAAGTCCATAAATCCACCACATTCTTCTACAAAGTTGTTCAAAATAACAAAATTTTCCTCTTCTCTCATTATCGCATTCAGATCTCCTACAACTACCCATGGCTAGCTATTTTGCTTGCCAAGTTGCTTAATTTCATTGAACACTTCTTCTCTATGGTTCTCTTGTGGATGCCTCATAAACAACAAAAAAGCTCCCATACAAAATGACTGTCTGTTGTGAATAGTAGCCACCATATAGTGTTGACAAACTACCCTCACATCAATCTTTATACCCTTCTTCAAAGCAAACTAAAGCCAAACCTATCTACTGCATAGGGCTGTCAATTGAACGGTTTTGGGTTGGATCCAAAACGATTCAAATCTTATCAAATCGGTTTTGGACAATCCATTATGCTTATTGGGTTAGGCCAACCCAAAATAAAACCGTCCGTATTATTATTGGTTTGAATCGGTATAAAACCAAAACCCAATAGTTGAATCACCATCTCGCCAAACCCTACAGATTTGATTCAAAACCAAAATCAAAACCGTTAGTGATATTTGAAGATACTTTCGAGCTGTACTCGTCTTTGGAGCTCTGCAGTTTTACTAGGACTGGAAGCCCTTATGAAATTGCTGAGAAAGGAAGACGAAGATGGGAGAGCAGAACCTCTAATGGCATCATTAGTGGTAAGCCAACGATCCTATATATTGAACTCGGACTCAACTCAAAGCTCGATTTAAACCAAACCAAATGGAGCTTTTCATGAACTAGGCTTGAATAGCTCATAAAAAACCCGCTTTTGTTTTCATTCCTACCCATACCTTTTCCCCTCTACGTTCAAATTTTGAAGTTATGTAATTGTCATACCTTCACTTCGTGGTATCATATCTTTCTTCATTGATACTTTGCCTCCATTGTTGAATCTACAAGTTATGTGCACATTATTAGCTTGGTGTTATGTGACAACTAAATGTAATTTTCATCTAAGGTTGTTGATAAAATACTTATGCCTTTATTTGTTTCTCCATAAGTTGGTGTCTTAAATTATCTTAGGCTAAAATATGTCGACTATAATAGTTAAAATTTTGTTTTCTGCCCATTTAATTTGCATTAAATGGAAAGGTAAACAATGTTTTCATTGTAAAAGCGATATAAAAATGTAGCTCATACAAGAAAGGATTAACTGAACTTGATAGCTATTTTATGGGATATGGGACCAATTATACATCCCACGCTAACCTTAAGGTGCATATGACTTACAATCACTCAATCTCTCATTTTCATTTATAGCAGGTGGGGAGCAAAATGATAGACCCAACAACCCATAAAGCAACTATCAAGTTCAACTGATTTACTCTCCATGCCAGCTAGGTTGCTAGTAAAGTCTTTGGCTGGTCATAGAGAGGACTTGGGATTGAATATTCCACCTTCATCAAGGTTTCAGAGGTCTTGATGTTTGGGGAGGGGCTATCTCTTAATATGTAGCCTATTCTTCTAAAAAATATTGCCATCAATTTAATGCACATAAAGTAATATATTTGAGCTTATAGTTTGAACGGTTTGATCCTATATCTCCTTTTTTTAAGGCTGTGTTTGGTTGCAATGCAAATACATTTATACTGATGTGAAACAGTGGCAGCACAAATGATTTGAGTGTAAATTCTGACCTATTTTTGTTTTAAATTTTAGCTCATTTTGTTTGATTGCATTACAAATTAAGTAAATTAAGACATGAAGCAGAATAAAACAAAACCCAAAACAAAATCAAATGAGAATTTGCATTTTTTTTTTCATTTGCACTCTCATGCATTTATACTAGTGCAAATAAAATTGCATTGCAACCAAACACAGCCTAAAGGATATTGAGTAGCCATCTCAATTACTAGGTTATTGTACCTTGAAAAAAATGCTAAAAATACCTAAGATCTTAACTACCCAGCTTAAGGGGATGGTTAATTGAAGGGGTGATCATTTATATTCCAGACCAGCCAACAATTTTTTGGGCTTGGGCATGGGTTTTGTATTTAAGCCTAATCAACCCTAGGCCTACATCAAAATTTGTGGCCAGGCCTGGGCCAATGCTTCAAACCCAACATTTCATATGCATGCTTGCAAATAGTAACCATATGTGATATATATGGTATTTGAAATTAATTTTATGGCCTACATCAACACCGAAGGCAAATACTGGAACTAACCTTTTGTTACCAATTGATCATATGATCATCAATAGCATATATACTAGGGTTTTCACCCTTTCAAACTCCCATCATAACCACTTGATCACCAGTAAAAAACATCAAGGGAAATTTAGAGTTCAGTCCACCTAAGGCTGTATTTGGTTGCAAATAAATGTGTGCAAAACCATGACAATGCAAATGATTTGAGTGTAAATTCTGACCTATTTTTGTTTCAAATTTTAGATTGTTTTGTTTGATTATAGTACAAATGAAATAAATTAAGACATGAAGTAGGATAAAGTAAAATCCAAAACAAAATTAAACAAGAATTTGCATTTTTTACATTTGCACTCTCATGCATTTGTACTAGTGCAAATAAAATTGCACTACAACCAAGCACAACCTAAAGGAATTGGGTGTTGAAAATGAGAAATTAAAAGGAAGAACCTATCTAAGAAGGTGTATTTGATGTTGAAAAGAAGAAATAGGTCCTGGTATGATCAGAAAACCTACTCTCATACCATATTTTCAGTATTAAAAAGTAGTGAGAAGTGAGGATTGTACAATTAGAAGCCCAAAAAAAGGGCTATGGGCAAATGACCATCTTATTATTATGTGGGTAAATTGCTGAAACCTCACAAGAAACTTCCAACAAGAGGCAAGCAAATGTTCAAAATATCCATGCGGTTACTACTGTGGTTGGCTTTTACAGAAAAAATAATACGAATTTTATGAACAACCAAAAAAGAGTAAAGTTGCAGTTTTACCTTGAGCAACTAATATGAAGGGCAAATTTGAAAAATAAATCAATTTTGGAAAAGAGACTAGAAACGCTTAGGGTAGTGATTGATATGAAGAGAAAAGTTGGAAAATAAACAATGTGGTCAAAAGTACTACATGGTTATTTTGGACATTTTTGTGTCTCTTGTTAGAGGACTCTAATAATTAAGAAAGGGGGTCTACTTGCAAGTCACAACTATGTAAGAAAGTTTAGCGGAAGTAATTGCAAATACTAAACTTCAAGGGAGGTTTCAGCAATGGTCAAAAACATTAGAGGAGGTTTTAGCAACTTAACCTATTTATATTAGGGTAACCAAAAGAAACAATGAAAGGATAGTACTGCCACTGCCCTAAGTTCTTAAGGGGTGTTGATTGAACTAGATTTGGTCCAATCCGATCCAGTCCAATGTGATCCCATTACAAATGGACCAGGTCCAATCCAATCCAATGAATAATTTGGACCATTTTAGAATGGTCCAATTCAATGTTCGGACCGTCCAATTTGTTCAAGTTCACTTTAATTTAGATTGGTTTCAACCCAAACCCAGTCCATTGACACTTATATTCTTATCTTATATCAATGGACCGGATATTGACTTAATCCAACCAAATTCAATACAAATTTATTATGAACTGACTAGGTCCAATCCAATCTAATAAATATTTTAGATTAGTCCAATCTATAATGTCTTTTTGGTCCGTCCAATCCGTCCAAATTGATTTTGGACTGAACAGGGTCCAGTCCAAAACCGGTCCATTGACACCCTTACTAACTTATAGAAAGGTTAATAGATATTGATGGGGATATAAACCACACCAATTGAACCACCATGTGGACATGAATGACACTTGGCTAAGCTACTTAGCATGGCCAATGTGAATGGTGGTGTGGCGCACTACCATTTTCCACGAAGGGTGACAATGGTGCACACCGCAAACATCAGATGAAGAGGGAAACATATCAAACACGAGATTAGCCTAGCCTCCTTGTGAGGAGCGTGAAAGTAACTCCTAGAATGCCAATCGAGAATGACCTCCAGACATACCACATGTCTTGCAAAGTGAGGAGCACAACAACACTCTCACACATGTATTTAAGGGAACACTGACCAAGGTATTTTCTTCTACATTTTCTAGCGTTCTAGATCTCCTGCTCTCTAGTTCTCTTAAGCTCTTCATATCTCTATCTTTGCTCTGCTACAACAAGCTCGTCTTCACTAACTCGCCTCATTGTTCTCTTTACTAACTTGAGCTTGGAGTGCTCTTCCCTAGGGAACCACCTTGGGGCCTCTAACTTCTATCTTCATAGGTCATCAGATCCACCTCAGAATGCATATTTCACCAAGACACCTTATCTACTACCCATCCACCTCAATTTAGTCAGCATCAAATTGGATATGCTCTAGGGCTACAACCAAATCCATATGCACCCATCAAACCAGGAGAAGACCACCTTCATCACTAACCAAGGGCTCTATTGTTTCATGGTGATGCCCTTTGACTTGAAGAATGCCAACACGGCCTATCAACAACTAGTGAATAGGATGTTAACCAAATCATCAAGAATGTTGAGACCTATGTAAATGGAATGCTGGAAGAAGCCTTTAACTTCCTCTGTAATTACCAGATGTAGCTAAATCTAAGCAAATATGCCTTTGGCATGAGCTCAGGTAAATTCCTAGAATTTGTGGTGACTAAATAGGGGATTGAGCCAACCCAAAAAATATTCAAGCCATCCTATATATGCCATCTCCTTAGACTACCAAGGATGTATAATGCCTCAATGTCGGATAGCCACACTCAATAGATTCATGCTAAAATCCACAAATTGATGCATTCCTTTTCTTCAAAACTCTCGAGAAGACAAAGGGTTTTCGTTGGACTGAAGAGTGTGAGTATACATTCCAACAACTAAAGAAATATTTGTGCTTGCCCCCTCTATTGACGAAACCAGGCTCCAGTGGCAAGTTGCTCATGTATGTCTTTGCTAGAGACAAAGTGGTTAGTGCAGTCCTCGTCAAAGAAGATGGCATGTAGAAACCCATTTATTATGCCAACGAGGTGCTATAAAACACTGAGGATAGGCACCCAAACTTAGAAAAAATAGTTCTAGCTCGTGTGACCTTAGCACGCAAGCTCCGACACTACTTCTAGGTCCATAAGATTCTCATTCTCACTGACCAACACCTTGGGCAGGTGTTGTAGAAACCTAAGATCTTGAGCAAATTGATTAGATGAGCAGTTGATCTTAGTGGGTTTGACCTTGAGTACACCTCAGCCCGCCATCAAAGCTTAGGCATCAGTTGGCTTCATTGCAAAGTACATCTTCACCTTGGCTCATACTGAAGAGCTTCATTAACCTAAACTCTCCACATGAATATTTTATCGAATCAACAAAGTAGCGATGCTAGCCTACTCTTTAAACCAGAAAACACCATTCTCAAGTACATTCTCTAGTTTGAGTTCAAGGCTTCCATCAATAAGGTAGAGTATAAGGCCCTCATCATAGGTATCTAGCTACCATAGGAGGTTGAAGTAGAGCATGTAGAATTCTCAGTGATCTTCAATTTGTCATGAACCAAATCAACAACGAGTTCGAAGCTCAGGAGACTACCATGGTATACTACTCAGAAAATGTCAAAGAGCTCATCATTGGACTAAAGCACTTATTTCAACCTCCTATGGTATGGTCCGTGTAGATACTCTTCCCCAACCTAGCATCATCAAGGCACTTTAGCATGCGTTGCAACCCATTAACTCTTAGCTGACCTAGAAAGACCCTATTTTTAACTATTTACATGACGACATACTCCCAAAGAACTGAGTGAAGGCCAAGAAGATTGCATACAAGGAAGATGGGTACTGCATCATATGAAGAGATTTTGTATAGGAGATCACACACTTTGCTTTGCTTTACACAAGATGCCTTTTCCCTAACAAAGTAGACTATGTGCTATTGTAAATCCATATGTAAGGAGATCACCTTAGAAGACAAGCACTAGTCTATAAGGCTCTTCAGCAAGGGTATTTCTAGTTGACCATGAAACAAGATACAACATTATTTGTCAAAAAGTATAACTTCTATCAAAGGCACTCAGCACATACCTCATTAGCATGTGGTCCCCTTAACATCGATCACAAGTCCGTGGCCCTTTGCCCAATGGGAGATGGACATCTTCTATGTGTTCCCACTGTAACTGGCCAAAAAATGTTCTTACATGTCACCATTGACTACTTCATAAAGTGGGTCAAAGCCAATCCCCTACCATAGATCACAGTCAAGAACGCCTAGGGGTTCCTCTGAAGTTCAATCATTTATTTACTCGACAACATACCTTGGGTACTTATTACAAACAATGGGATTCAATTCACGGACGGGAAGTTTAAGAACTTCCACAAAGAGTTCGGCACAGAATAATGATTCACAAACGTCCATTGTCAAGCAACAACTAGATCAAAATTACAAACTACACTCCCTTACATGGACCTAAAGCATAATTAGATCGAGTAAGGGACAATGGATTAAAGAACTTGCAAGCCACTCTCTTGATCTATTACCCACAAAATGTTCCCACATCTATACCCATGGTATATCACTGTTGTGTATTCGGATCATATCCCTATAAATGAAAGGTAAATATGCCTAATGTGCAACTACAATGCCCCATGGGTAGAGATGTGGAAACAATTTGTACGTAGCATATCAAGCGTCCTTTGGGCATATCGTATGACCATTAGGATTGCCATGGGAAAAATGCCTTCAGCTTGACTTTTGGTGCAAAGATAGTTTTTCCAGTTGAGATTGGCACTCCTACATTCCAAACTGAGCACTATGATCAAGCTACAAATAGTGAAAGACTTTGGGCCAACTTTGAAATTTTGGAAGGGACTATAGACTGAGCTTAGATCAGAATGGCCACTTACCAACAAATGGGTCTTTAACAAATAATTTAGAGTTGGAAACCTCATATTGAGAAATGTCATCATACCCAAGCCTGGCGTTGGCAAGTTAGGACCAAACTAGAAAGGCCCTTGCATGGTCAGTAAGACGTTGGGATTAAGCTCTTACTAGTTAGAAGACCTTAGCAAAAATGTTGTACTGCACACCTGGAACTCTACAAATTTGAAGATATACTATCAATAAGAGGCGTCGACCTTAACAATGGCCCTAAGCATTGTAACTATCATTTATCAACAATATATCTCTTATTCTTTTCACTAATTCGAAAATACATGGTGTGGTGTTGCCGAGCACTCACGGAATTGCACATACTGAGCATTTACAATGTTGACCCTACTAAGAACCAATAACATTAAGCATAGATCTCTTCATAAGACCTAACATGGGTTAGGCTCGATGGGAATGGCAACCTGACCGATCACAATCTGAGACCAACCAACCTAGACTCTGCCAATCACCTAGTTAGATCGGCCTTAGAAGACCAAAGACTAACAAGACTACCCCCTAGTCCCACACCAGGGTTGACCGAGCTAGCTAGAAACCAACCACTGTCCTCAACAAGTCCTCATACAGACTCGTAAGCACAACATCATAAAACTGATCTCCCACACTTTGAAAAAAGTGAGTCATTGCCTCACTCACAATGTGAGCCTGACGGGCAACAAAATTGGTCATACCCATCACAAAATGCATAGTCAAGAATCCCCAACCTAGAACTCACTACATCCTCGATTTCTCAATGTGTAAGAAGTTTAGAGAGGGATAGAAGAAAGGAAATGAAGAATAAAGAAAAATGCACCAAGTTCAAAAATAACTCTTTCTGTTAATATCTCTCAAGTACATATTCAAAAAGAGCTCTGTGTATTAAGCTATTTACTTGTTTAAAAAGAAAAAAATAAAAACAAAAGAAAAAACAGAGAAAGGGAAAAAAAGCTCAACATACCAAGCTATACAATATCCAAAAGTTGATTACATTAAGAAGAAAACGTTCCAACATTACTTAGAAGATCAGTGAAGAAAAGTCCAATTCTCACTGCCTGGCCGAAGGATCAGCCCCATCAACATGCTTAATCCATCTAGCAACATTTCCCTACTTGACCTCATCCTCTCTCTTCTCACTCCTCGTAGCTAGCTCCTTGGGGGCAAAGGAGTCAAAGTCTGTAATGGCCTCAGTCACCTTAGGGAATGACCTCGAGACTTGCCCCCTATATCGTTCAAAGTCGAGCATATAAAATTGGTGGGAAAGACAACCAATTCCTACTTGTACTGGTACAATGCTTGAAAGTCCTTAACAGCCTGAGCTCATGCTTAAGTGGCCGCCTTCACCATCGCTTCCTCAGCCTCACTATTTTTTGTTGTGAGCTACTTCTTCAAGTTGTTGACCTGACTTCATAGCCTCTTAGCTTTGCAATCTATTAAGCTTGTTGTTCGTCCCCGCAATGTATCAAGACATCACCCTCATCTTGTTCACCAAGTGAGTGACCAACTGACCATCCAAACACTACAAAACAAAGTAGTCAGACTATTGGAGCTCACAACAGAAAGAAAGATAATGTTGTCAAGATTACCTAAATTGATGCCTTGATAGTCATGCTCTGAATCACCCCTAAAGTCTAGTCGTGCATCTCAATAACAACCTTAGGGAGTAGGATGCCTTGAGCAACCTCCTTGGGCACTCCCTCCAACTTGAGTGTATTAGTGGGTTAAACCTTCCAATCTGGTCGCAAAATGATTTGGCACCCTATCTGCCCTGCATCATCCTTGGTGGCCTTGACCCAAATCGAGGAAGAGAAGACCTCGGCTGCTTGTTAGTGTAGAAATCTAATGTCACCATGTTTTCTCAAGGTCTCTTTGGTGGACAAGGTGGTGGAGTACCCGAGCCACCTACGACTGAGGTCACCTTCGGGCCCAATGCAACATTCTTCCTCCAACCTTGAGCCTCTAGGGCTCTTTGGACACAATATTCTTCGACCTTCTTTTCCTACTCTTCCTCTAGGGACACCATTCCAGAATCTGCAAACATAAAGTGAATGCTAGTATACTTTAGTCTAAAGACAAACATTGAGATTCAGCAGCTCAATGACTGTATTACCATGCTGAATGGATCAACAAGGCATCAAAGGTGTACTCCTAGACATCAAACTTCGAGTTTGGCCAATAGAAAAGTAGCAATACCCCCTCTAGTACTTCAAAGGGAGAAGCATGTGGACAATGTTGAGGATCATCAGTATGTTGTGGGTGGTGCAAAACATCTTAGTCCAACGACGTATCAAAAGGAATGACACTAGTTGGACAGGCAACACATGCTGGTTTCTCATCACAACTACTAATTCCCTGTCCAAGGGGAACCTAAGTCCGGCTTTGAGGCTTCCCTCATATACACATAGTTCGCCTGGTCGAGGCAAGTCAGCCCTCTCTTCCTTCCCCAGACACTTGAGCTTGTACTCCGAATGGGTGGATTACTACTCCCATATCCTATGCATATCACTCTTGTGCAAAGTGCAAGAAATGTTGCTAAGATTAACAACTGCTCGGGCTAGGACCTCCTCAACTTCCTTATTAAGGCCCACCTCGACCTCCTGACAAACATCTTCCGTGGCTTCGATTTCAAGGATATCCACCTTAACTTCAGCTTCATTGGCATCAAACTCAGAACCGGCACCTCCACCGCCTCGTCTCGAGGTGATCTACTTTCACTACTCCGCTCACTACCAAGATGGACCCCAAAGATCATGATGAAGAGGAACACGAGGACATGGTAACTTACCGTAGGAAAATTTTACATAGAAGACGAAAAAACCCCCAAACAAGGATGAGACAGCAATTGAACTTCAATAGGCATTCTTGCTTAAATGATGAGGTCAAACCAATCAATGGTCCAGATTGCACCTTGTACGCAACACACATGCGTGAGCTCAGGAGATCGTGACTCATGACTTGATATCTCATAGTTTGAACCAGCAAGTTGGATTACATGTGACCTTCAATTTAATCGTTGGTATTTAATGTTTGAACCAGCAAGTTGGATTACAGTCCACACATTAACGAAGTGATGTCGTCTTCCTAATGGCTATATATAGAACATCTTCCTCAACTTGAAACTAATTAAGGACAGGTGGGTGGAGTATAAACCACCCATGTGGATGACACTTGAGCTGCTTAGCATGGCCAATGTGGAGAATGGTGATGTGTCACACTACCATTTTCTATAGAGGGTAACTATGGTGCACACCACAGACCTCAAATGAAGAGGGACATGTCGCGTACGGTGAGCTCAGCCCAACCTCCTCCTGCGAGGAGCGTGGAAGGTGGAACCAACTCCTATAGAACCTTGCCTCTAAACATGCCACATGTCCCACAAGTGAGGAGCACAACGGCACTCCACCGCATGTATTTAAGGGCAAAATTAAATACAGCCAATTAGTTTAGATTTAATCAATATTTTGAACCGCTGTTGATTCAAACAGTCGGACCGTTCAGATTGGAAACCATCAGACAAGTGGTTTCTTTTACCCCAAATTCGGTCTTTAGCCAAAAATTATTGAATTAGTCAACGATTTGTTAACTTAGTGATTAAACCAAATGACTCATTTAATCAGTTAATGGTTTTGACTGTTTTCTATTTTCTAATTTTTTATCAAAACAGGCTATGAACATCAGGAATATATCCCTCCAACTGTTCACTTCATGGTCAAATATATAGAATCACCACCCATCAGTGTTCGATTAATTATTTTGGGATTAATAGTGACTCCGTACCATCCGGCCATTGAAAAAGAGAGAGCTGAGGGGCTAGGCACCCTATCTCTTGTCGGTGTGAATACCAAATTTCTCTTTATCTGATATTTTTTTTTAATTTGATTATGTTTCTAAAACAAAAAACACTGCAACTCAGCGCATGAAGAACCCATATTTTCTAGCAAATTGGAAGGGTGTTATTGAGATCGCACTCCTTTTGAATGTAGGGCCTGAGCAAAAGAGTGAAATCCCCACCCCTTTTCTATTAGAATCCCCACCTTCGCAGTGAGCTGGCAAGTCTGAGGAGCGGAGAGATTGAGACAACTTCCTTTTCCAAATGCCAGATAATACCCAATTCTCACTCGAAATCTAGCTACGACGAACTGATTACGTCGATAGCAAGAAACTGAGATAATGAAATCAAAGTTAGATTAATAGACTTTATTACTCAACCAACAGAAAAGACTAGAAAATAAAAAGAAAAGGATGAGGTAGAAGATTTACCTCTTGTGACCTTCACGAGGATCAATGATGCTGGTATTCGCAAAACTAGCGGAGCTTGCGTTCGGAGAGCTTGATGAATGTTATGGAATACCTAGCTCGGCAACTCGATAGTGGCAGTGGGAGCAGGTCGACGGCAGAGTAGTGGTAGGTTGAGGTTTCAATGGCAGAGCAGTGGTAGGTCAACGGCAGAGCAGGTCAAAGCTTGCAACTCTCTCTCGCCTCTTTCTTTCTTTCGCCCCTCCCTCCTAAAACTCTCTCAAACTCTCAGTTCGGCAGCTCCTCAAAAGGAAAATACCAAGAGAGCTCCCCCTTCCACCCCTTTCTCCTCTGCTCCTCCTTGGGATGGGTGCCTCTTATTTATAATAGGAGGGAGGGAGGTTTCAAAAAAAATCTTCAAGGTACATGGTGTCTTTTAGGTTGAAAGGAGTGATTTGGGAATTTGGTGAGTGAAGGGCAATTTGGTAATTTGGGGGCTTGGGAAAGGGGTTATTTTGATAATTTGGCAAATAAGGAGGATATTGATAATTTTGGAAGGAGGGGTAATTTGGGAATTAGGTCAGGGGTATTTTGGTAATTGGTCCAAGGCGTATTTCGGTAACTTTGGAAGAAGAGGTAATTTGGGAATTGGTCCAATGGGTAATTTGGGTAATCTGGTCAAGGATGTTTTAGGAATTTTGTCAAGGGGTAATTTGAGACTAGAAGAAAGGGATAATCTGGACAAGGGTATTTTGGGAATTTGGTCAAGGGGTATTTTGGGAATTTGGTCAAGGGATATTTTGGTAATATGGTCAAGGGTATTTTGGGCATTTGGTTGGGGGTATTTTTGGGCATTTTAGGAGGGGTATTTGAAGGGTATTTCGGTAATTTTGAAAGAAAGGGTATTTTGGTAATTCTAGAAGGAGGGTTAATTGGGAATTAGGTTTGGGGTAATTTGGGAATTGCTTAAAGGGGTAGTTCGGATAACCTAGTCAAGGGTATTTTGGTCATTTTGGAAGGAAGGGTAATTTGGCAATTTGGTTAGGGGTAATTTAGGAATTAGAAAAAGGGGGGTAATTTTGGGAATTTGGTCAAGAGGGGTATTTTGGGGATTCAAACAGATGACTAAACAAAAATTGGGTGCTGACATGGGTCATCCATTCGAACCAAGCGGTCGAACCGTTGACTCAAAAATCGGTGGCTAGAACGGTTCTGGTTCTAGGTCAGTTTTTAAATCATTGGATTTAATAACTCAAATAATTAATATTATTAATTAAATACTTAATTAATAGTAAATTTCCAAATTTAGTGAACTTTTTAAGTTATAATTATTATTTTAATTACTATATAGTTATTTTACAATATTAAAATAATAGTAATTATAATAAAACTATTATTAACAATTACTTAAATTATTAAGTATACATATATTAATAATTCTAGTAATTATTATTCAAAATTACCATAATTTTTGTAAACTATGTTATTAATTTATTACCAAACTATTTGGAAAATTAATTTAATAATAAACTACCATATTTAATGAATTATTTAATTAAAATATCAGTAATTAAATAGTAAATTAATTTTAAGTTAGTGAACTTACCATAATTGTATTAAGTAAAATATTTAAGTAAATTACTGAATTACTTATGTAAAATATCACATTAACTATAATAATTTCACATTTATTTATTTAATTAGGTAAAATAATTTCATAGCAATTAAAATAAGGGTAAAATACAAAAACCTCCCCTAAAGTTTTTGACAATCATAAGAACCTCCCCTATAGTTTCATTTTAGCAAAAACTTCCCCTCTATTTTTGAAAAATTTAACAAATACTTCCCTTCCGTCAATAATCAAGATGGAAAACGTTAAAGAGATGATATTTTTTTCAAAATACCTATTTTGCCCTTTTACAAATTTTGTTTCTTCTCATATGCCCTTTTACAAATTTAGGATGGTGGAGCATCTTCTAGAAATTTTCCAGCTTTTCGGTGTATGTGAAGCTCCTCGTTGGGTTATCCCACCGGGACTCCATGCATTTACTCCAACGACATCGCATGATGGCAAACGAATCACCGTTGCGACTCGACAGTGAGAGAATAACTTTAAGTGCATCGAGATCTTTGATCTAGAGCTAGAGTTGTTTTGCAGGGTAACGGAGACTGTAAACCCAAAATTTCACCACTACAATCATCTTTTCTCTTTGAAATTAGGTTTTCTTGGACACCACCTATTCTGAGGTGATTCGGCTTCTGGGGACTCAATCGTTTTACATCTCGAACCTATAACTTCTCCAATGACGGAGCTGAGAATGCTCTAGCTTAACGGATCATTCCCTTTGTGTTCTCCCGATGGTTACCTGATCGCGTTCAACCACGATTCAATCGTTCTGCATCTTGAACCTGTAACAATGCATTTCCATTGTGTTCATTTGATGACAAGTTCGAGTGTTCAGGTTTGGGAGATCCGTCCAACTAGTTGACAGATGGGAAACTAATAGCCTCGTCCAACCGACAATACCAACAACATGGAGGCCTTCAGCATATACCTTATTCGTCTGGATGGAACGTAACTCTGACAAGTCTATGTGGTAGGGGCAGAGGGATCAACAGAGGCAGACAAGGAGAGGATCAATCTCGTCCAATAACATCTTCATCGATAACGTGTGAATAGCTCCATCTCAACTGTTATTGCATCTTAGCTGAAGAGCCTCCTGCCTGTTATAATATTCTTTCACCAATATTTCTAATTTCATAATTTTCTTGACTACTAGAGATGTTAATCATCTTCCGTTGGTTTTTTTCAACTTTCTTTCCAAAGTTGTGGAGATCTACACCTTCCTTGACAATGCAAAGACACCTTTTCACAAAGCTCTTCTGTTGTGCTTCTTTTACTGCTTGGATATAGTTGATGGTAGTTGTCTCCACCTTGAGAGCATCCTTTCAAATTTCTGAAATCCAATTATGGACCCATCGGTCTTCTTGATTTGTATCTGCATCTTTTAAGAAGCATTGCATCCTCCTCAGTTTAGTTTGAAACCCTTCAACTTGGTCTTTCACTTCGGACAACAAAACTACTTCTTGAATGAGTAAATTTCCCAGCTTAGTTACAATGCATGAAATCACAGAATTGACCATCTGATATTCCATTTCCTTTTTCCCAACCCTTCTCATTGTCTCAGAACAAGACAATTAGGTCTATTTATAGTGCAAATCAGTTCTTTCTTTCTACTTGGCAATGTGAATGCTGAATCATGTGAGCTCTCTCTCTCTCTCTTCCCCTTCTTCAAAGTCATTGGTAGCAGAGCCGGTGTCCATACCGAATCAATTTCGACCATACGGTGTTCTATACATGGTGAGATTGGACAGAAGTGTGTTGAAGAGGCTAACATGGAACATGTATGAGGATGGAACCCCAACCTAGAATTCAATAACAGGGGAGATGGATGTGGATCGGCTATTGGTGGAGACCATGGTGGGAGATAGGCTCATGGGTCAATTTGATGAGCCGCTTTGGATTTCTTGCGATATGTGAGAGATAATAGATTCTATAAAGCTCAAGGCTTTGTTTATGGCATCATTCTGGAGAAGGGGAAGCCTGTGAGCGAAGCCTTCGACGATCTTCACACCTTGGCTTGCAGGACAAGATGATAGTGAAGGAGATTGTGACTTGGCTTGCCGTCATTAACCAGGAAGAGGCATTTTCCAAGAAGCTCCACCTTGAGAGTTGCCCTCCTGTGTCATCAACAGCGGGGAGTGGATCTTTTGCCATTAGCAACAACAATGGATATGGTGTTGAAGGGGTTGAGAATGATTTAAATGTTGAAGTACAGGAGTGCAAGCCTCACAATGTGAATCTGTTCAATCTGGGGATGGGGTCAACCAAGGATAGACTTATGGTTCCTCTATTGTTGTGCGTCGTGAGGAAGAAGATGAACATGGCTATTTTATTACAAGCAGGTGCACATTAATTGTAAAAGGGTAAATAGGTATTTTGAAAAAAATGACCATCTTTTTAATGTTTTCCGTCTTTGTTATTGATAGAAGGGAGGTATTTGTTGATTTTTTCAAAAATAGAGGGGAGGATTTTGCTAAAGTGAAACTATAGGGGATGTTTTTATGATTGTCAGAAACTTCAGGGAGGATTTTGTATTTTATCCTTAAAATAATAGTAATTAAGCTCAACCCAACACTTAGAATTAGGCATAATGCTCGAGCCGAAGGTCAAGTTGGATTTTTCTAACTCCAGTCCAACCCTTGCTAAAATTTGATGCAGTCAAGTTAGAGTTTGGGCCATCACGCTTGCATTAGTGATCAATAAGCACGACACATACTAAAATTTAATATATATATATATATATATATATTTGTATGTATTTATACAAATAATATATCTATATGTGCATGTACATATGTATATGGTTCGGCTAGGTTGGAGTTGGGATAAGGTTGAGCAATGCTCACATTGCCCAAGGGCTAGACCTGGGCCCATCCCAAAAATTAAGAATTCGTAAACATTTAGGACCAGGCCCAACCCAAGGACCGAAAATCCAAGCCCATCCCATGTAAATTTGTAGGTTGGATTGATCCATTTCAGACTCAAGTTGGACTTGCCCAAGTTGCATGTACCACTAGATATAGGTCCCTTTTGAGTTCAGATTTGTACTACATATGTGTCCATTAATTTGATGTCAATATGGCCCCATATGTTAAACAATAGTTGTAAGTACAAATTATTTAACAAGACTGTGCTTTTAAATAGGTAACTTATTTATGTGGTTAAACAATCCTAATTAACAAGACTGTGCTTAAATAGGTAACTTATTTAAGTAACATAACTATTAATTGTTATTACTGCAAAAGTATAAAAGTTATAATTTTAATCCATGTAAGTCGTATTTAAAAATTATAAAAAATGTAAAAATTAATTCAAATATATTAACAATAACAATAATAATAACAGTTTTTAATTGAAATAGTAATATTGTAAATAGAATTAACAAAAAACAGTAATCTTATAAAATTAATTTTACTATGAAAATTTTATTAATTTTAAAACTAATTTTTATTAATCTATTTTTTTAAATAATTACGTGAATAAAGCTTTATAGTAGGCCAATAGCCTAACTTGGCCCATGACCGCTAATTTAGAAGGTCGTAAGGCTCTTTCTACTTCATTTTGTCTCAAAATGGTTCATATATAACAAAAATAGAGCATGGGAGAATAAGGATGTTAACCCAATAACCCATAAATCAATTTCCAACTTTTATATTAATGACCCTTCAGTTTTCAAAATGTGCCACAAAATTTATAATTGAAAGACTCGAACATGGGTTGAGTTTGTATCACGTTGAATCTTTTAGAGTTAGACGGGTTGGGATGGGTTTGACTCAACCCTAACCTGACCCTCCCATGCTTCCAATCAAATCCAATCCAACCAGACTCAATATTGTGTAGCTTCTGAACTTGCCCCAGCTTATAGGGTTCACCTTGATACTGACCCAATTCATAACTCGTAGTCTTTCAATTGTATTTTATTGTGTTACTTTTTAAAAACTCAAGAACCTTTAATTTAAATTGAAAATTAGTTTATGAGTTACAAGGTATCCTTCTACAAAGTGAAAGAAAAAATCCAAAAATAAATGATGAAATAAATCATATACTTTAAGGTTAGGGGTTAGAAGTCAAACCAAATTATAAGAATACCCTTTAGATGTGTTAGGGTAATATGACCCAATGGGCGAAGGTTAGTCAAACCTGGACCAAATTTGGGTTAAAGAACAAAAACTCCAACCTAACCCTATACCCGGTTTGGGTTAAAACAAACATTGAAAGAAATCATAAACTTTAACAGTTTGAAGTTAGACCAAATTATAAGAATACCCTTTATATGTGTAGGTATTATTACTCAATGGTGAGGGTTAGTCAAACCTAAACCCAGTTTGGACTAAATAATCAAAACTCTAGCCTAACCATACACTCGATTTAGGTTAAAACAAACCTTGAAAGAAATTATAAACTTTAACATTATGAGTTAGAGGTCAAACCAAATTACAAGAATACCCTTTATATGTGTAAGTGAACCAATGGGCCAGGTGAGCCAAACCTACACCCAATCTGTATGAAATAACCAGAACTCTAACCTGACTCTACACCCTAATAAGCCTGATCCTAACTTGACCATATAGGGGTGAATCAAGTCGAATTTACCAAATAACTTGAGTCATTGACATCCCTATATGAGATTAGCCACTCTCATTAAGATTTCAATTTTGGATTGTGGTCGTAACAACAAAACATAACTCAAATGGCTCAATTAAAAATGTTATAAGGTTGTTTGTACTTCAACTTTGCATAACAAGGCCCCCGACTAGTTATATATTAAACGGATTACATTAAGCAAAATCCGAAAAAAGGGAACCTGAATCCAACCAAAACTCCAATTGGATTTGGATTTAATCCAACTCCATTTTAATTTTTAAATAAAGAAAGTTTTGAAAAAAGTTTATTACCTTTTTAGCTTATATATCAAATAACTAATAGAAATATGAAATATTAAAGTTAGTATACATAAATTTATATACAATGTTGATAAGGGATAATGTTCCCACCAATTGTACCCTGCCACGAGGTGAGGGAAACACTTTATGGCACCTCTGCAACACGTGGCAGGACCTTGCTCAAAGGCACCTCGCTAGATCAGCTTATGAAGCTCGAGTAGACTCCAACCTTGCTTAAAAGGCACCTCACCAGATCGACTTACAGCCTTACAGGTTTGGAGTATACACTCAATTTGGTCATACTGCAGTTTCAACAACCTATTCATCTGACCGGGCAGCTCACGACCTGAGGAACTTCCCCAACATTAATACACCTCCAATCTACATAGCAAGCTCTCTCTCTCTCTCTTCCTTGACCGCACGGAATAGCCAGCCCGAAATGTATGTAAGCATGAAGCCCACCTAGCAACGAAATGCCCACACACCCCCGCTTTGCGGAGAAGTGGCTAAAGACACCTCGAGTGCCGTATGGGTGTGTCTTGAAAATGGCAAACATGTATCCATGAACTACTTGAATGTGCTAGACACGTTATAGCTGGGCCTCAAGGTCTATATAAGGGTAAGCCTCCACCCTCCAAAGGTATGCTTACGCATGCACATTCTTATTGATTCCTACTATTATCCTTGATACCACCTTGGAGAACTCAGAAGTCACTAACTTAAGTGGCGGAGTTCCTTGCCTCGGACATCCCCCCGTGTCCTTTGACACTACTTTTGCATACATGCTATCAGAGTTTGCTTTCGAGCTCTAGATCACCACAGCCAGTAGGGTTTGCTACTTTTGTTCTCTCCATCAATTGGCACAACTGTGGGAACTTTCTAAATGCAAAGGTCATTCCCTCTTGTTCTCATCATCAGGTCGTCTCAGAAAAAAAAAAAAACAAGGATACTCATCAGCCCATTGGAGGATCCTCTTCTAGGGAACATCCTCAAAATATTGAGCCCTCTACGCCACCATAGGGGGGGAGCAGTTCGAGGACCTTATACAGCTGATTCAAAGCATGATGTCTGCCTCTGACCTTGGGAGGAATGGGAAGAAACAACACAATAGTTGCCTCAAGAGAAGCTCATCGCACTAGTAGGAGGGAAGCTTCTAGTGTAGAACTTGAATGTCGACTTCCTGTGCCTCCCTAGGGCCTCAGAATAACAATGGAAGCCTTTCCACAACCCACATGTCAGAGCAATGGGACCGTACTTATGTATCTAAGGAAGGGAGTAAGGAAAACTCTTCCTCTAGGACAGATCACTCGTGCTTCGAGGTAACCTCACAGCAGGATAGGTATAGAAGGTGTCCTTGATGAGCTCCTGTGAAAAGACAACATGAACCTAGAGATGATCAGCATGCTAACCTGTCCAGGGATCAGAAAGCTAGCCAATTAGACACCTCGGGTGTCCCTATGGTAACCAAGGAATCTCCCCTCTCACTTAAGATATTCTCAAAGCCACATCCTAAGGATTTAAAGACATTGACCCTAGAAACCTATGATGAGACATCTGACCCACTAGACCACAAAGTTTTCAAGCTCTCATGTTACTACATGGGGCCTTAGAAGCAAGAATGTGCCTAGACTTCCCAACCACACTACGGAAAGCATCTCAACTATGGTACTCAAGGGCTCATGCCTCGCTTCATAAAGAGTTGGGACTAGTTCAACATGTTCGTGGCCCACTTTGAAATAAGTTGTAGGTACCAGAAGATTGTAGTGAGATTGGCGCACATCCAACGATGATCTGACAAGACCCTCTAGGAATACATACAGAGATTCAACTCAAAGGCCACCAAGTCCATGACATTGATCCGACGGTAGTAGTAGCAACGACCTTCCACAGGGTTAAGTATTCGCACTCCGCATTCTCCTTGATGAAGAAACTACCTCAAGACATGACTGAATTCCTTAATAGAGCAGAGAAATACATAAATGCTGAAAAGGTCGTCTACGCATGAAGGGACCAAGGAGAAAGGAAGAAGAGAAAGGATTGAAACAATGACTGAAATGGAAGCAACAATAAGCAGAGCTTGAATGAAGGGAGCTCACCTAGACGGTCTCGCACTCCACCCTGGTGGTACCATACCTACACTCCACTCAATGCCAAACGGGGTGAGATCCTCACGCAGATTAATCACCAGTACTACTTGAAGTGGCCCCCATGCATGAAAGGTAATTTGACGAAGAGAAATCAAGACCAATATTGCAAGTTCCATTGGACCGTCAATTACGACATTGAGTATTGTCGAGAATTGAAGAACGAGATTGATGAGCTCATCAAATGTGGCTACCTCAAGTAGTTCATCAAGGACAACCAACCTACCAAATAGCCCAAAGACTACGATGAAACTGAGGAAGGTCCTACCAGAGTAATTGCATTTATTGCATAGAGTATCAATAGTGGTTAGGTGCAACCACACCACCCGAAGAGTCTCAGTCTAGAAATTATAGACTGACCTCAGAACCCAACCTTCAAAGTGACCAAAGCAAGATGAGACGATCTCTTCACTAAAGAGGATCTAAAGGATGTATGCCTACCTCACAGTGACACCTTTATCGTAAAAATATTGATTATGAACTACGAGGTAAGATGGATTCTGGTTGATAGTGGGAGTTCTACTAATATCCTATTCTTTAAGGCTTTTGAATAGATGAAACTTGATTGAAAATAGCTCATCCCAACCGACATACCACTAGTCAATTTCAATGGAGGGAACATTCATCCAATTGTGAAGATCAGCCTACCAATAACAATGGGGACCACACCGAACATATTACTATCATAAAATAATTTCTTGTCATACAAGCACCATCACCATAATGTTATTTTGGGTTGCCCACTTTTGCACACCCTCTAAGTAGTTGTGTTGACCTACCACCTTTCCATGAAGTTCTCAATTGAGTGAGGAATTAATGTCATCTAGGGGATCAACTCAAGTCAAGGAAATACTATGTGGCAGCGTTAAAGGGAAAGGGAAAGTCATTCCTATCTATCAACCTAGACCTACCCGATCAGATCGATAACAATTGGGGATAGCCCATGGAGTAGGTGGTTTCAATGCCTCTTTCTAAAATCGACCCAAAGAAGAAGGTGCAAATTGGGTCACTACTTCAAGATCCCCTCTAAGGTGAACTAGTAAGTTTCATTTGTTTAAATTCTAAGGTTTTTGCACGGTTTTCCATTGATATGCTAGGAATCGACCCATCAATTATAAATCACTAGCTTAACATGGACCTAAGTTATAGACCTGTTAACAAGGAAAGGAGGAATTTTTCTCCAAACCGGTGGAAGGAAATTGACGAGGAGGTTGGAAAGCTATTAAATGCTAAATTTATACAAAAAATAAAGTACACGAATTGGATTGCCAGCGTAGTACTCATCAAGAAGAAAAATGGGAAGTGGCACATTTACATTGACAATATCAACCTAAATAAAGCCTATCTAAATGATAGCTTCTTGCTCCCACAGATAGATTAATTGGTAGACCCCACCTTGGGATTTGACTTCTTGTGCTTTATGGATGCCTTCTTAGGTTATAACTAGATCCTAATGCACATTGGCAATCAGGAAAAAAACTTCTTTTATTACTAAGACGGGCATGTATTATTACCAAGTTATGCCTTTCGACCTTAAGAATGCTAGGATTACCTACCAACGCCTTGTAAACAAGTCTTTTCATAATTTAATTGGAAAAATGTTGAAGTCTGTGCCAATGATATGGTAGCTAAAAGTAGGACTACTAATTCACAAATAGATGACCTTACTAAAATGTTAGTGTTAAGAAAATACTAATTGAAACTAAACCCAAACAAGTGTCTTTGGTGTCAGGAAAGTTTGTCAACTACATGGTAACTCGACATGGCATTGAAGCCAATTTGGAAAAGATCCAAGCTACTTCGGACAATGCAACCATCGAGGTCCATCAAGGAGGTCCAAAGACTCCCTAGCCGAATTTTGGCACTCAGCCATTTCATATCTAGGTTAGTAGGAAGATGCCTCCTTTTTTCCCAAGACATTAAAAAGGTGAAGAACTTCTAATGGACCAAGGAGTACCAACAAGCATTTGAGTAACTAAAGTAGTACCTTAGCTCGCCTCTACTGCTAATGAGGCCTGAACCTGGAGATGAACTCTATCTAAACTTGTTGGCTAGTGACGAAGTCATTAATTCAGCATTGGTTTGAACAAAGGAGAAAGTGCAGTGTCCTGTTTATTATGTAAGCAAGGCCTTACATGCGACTGAGACTACATATCCAAATATCAAAAAGCCTGCTTTCACTCTGATCATTTCAGCTTGGAAGTTGCAATCTTATTTCCAGGCCCATACCATCACTATACTCACCAACTAACCACTACACCAGATCTTGTAGAAACCCGAAGTGTCAAGAAGACTCACCAAATGAGCAATGGAACTCAACGAATTCAACATCCAATTTGAGTCACAACCTGTTATCAAAGCCCAGATCTTGGTATCATTGAGTATACTTTAACTTGGAAACACTACACTTGGATGAGCTACCTATTAGCTCAAAGGCATCCATCAGCATGTCACCCTTATTCAACTTGAAAGATGATCCACGGATTCTCTATATGGTTGTCTCATCTAATTAGAAGGGCAACGGAACAAGACTAATTCTGCTTGGACATGATGAAGTGAAGCTCGAGTACACCTTTAGATTTGGATTCAAAGCCTCAAACAACAAAGTTGAGTATCAAGTGTTGTTAGTAGGGTTATCATTGGCTAAAGAGGTTTGCATTAAGAATATAGAGGTTTGAAACAATTCTTATCTCGTCATCAATCAAGTCAACAAATGGTATAAAGCCTGAGAGCCAACCATGGTTAAGCATCTAGAAAAGGTGAAGTCTCTTTGATACTAGTCACCACTGAATTGAGTTGGATATATCCCATCATGGAGTACTTATGCCAAGGCACATTACCTGCCAACTGAGGAAAAGCTTCAAAGATCATACATCGATCTGTCTGCTACATCATCATAGGTGACCAGCTATATAGGAAGTCCTTCACTTTGCCTTACCTCAGATGCCTCCAACCTACCACAACAGACTATATGTTGAGAGAGATCCACAGAGAAATTTGTCGTGAATACTTCGGGGTTGGTCATTGGCTCAAAAAATGCTTCGGTAGGGGTACTACTGGCTCAACATTCGACAACTCTCCTACAAAAGGCAAAGCACGTCAAACCACATCACGAGGCAAGCCAACAACAAAAAATCTAAGTGTGGAAAGGTGACCTGCCCATTGGACTCGGACTGACCCAAATTAGTAGTTCCTTAGACAAGTACTCTTCGACCTATAACTTCTTGTCAACCTGGTCCTTAACTATCGACTTTACAGGCTTATCTAGGGCATCTTTGCCCAGGTCAGCAATAGCCACCCTCCACTTTGAGGTGAAGAGTGACCCCCCTTCGGTCATGATGTAAAAGAATTTTCATTTCCAATCTGGTGTCTTGGATGGAAGGTCATCTAATAACTTATGCTTAGAGCAGTAAGACAAGTAGAGAAACCCATCCTCATTAGACATCTTCCCTATTTGGCAGATCCCCACAAAAGGTCTTGATGTTTAGGGGGGAAGTTAAATTGATGGTAGACTGAGATTGATCAGTAACCTCATTGAGTTTGGGTGAAGCAAACCTAGGGTGATATCGTAGTAGTTGAGGACCATGGTCACTAGTGGGTGAAGGGGAAACTAAATTGTCTATGAAGGACTGCTCATATATGTAGACCTCGTTCTTGTCGTGATCCAAGGATGTACATCAAGACCCAAGAGGATGAAATCAAATCTCTCGGGAACATGGTATTGTCCCTAATTCGTTGGAGGTCGGCATGTGTTAGCTGAATTGAATGAAACTCGAATTTCTTCCTCGAAGATGGGGTCCTTCTATGGGAACCTCGATGCTCCTAGGTCCCTGGCTAGAACGCCAATACACTCCCCTCCCTCAAACTCAAAACTTGACATACTAAACGCCAATCCACAATTTTTTACGTCTGTGATAACTAGTTTTTGTGTGAGAAGTTTGCATGGAAAGCAACGTGATCTGTTAGACGGTCTCAAACCGGCAAACTAAAGTTGCATGTATTTGTAGCCTATCGGAAACCTAACAATCTAACGTTGAAGTGTCTGACAAGAACCACCATAAACTGATCTACTTCCTTCACTCAATCTATTCACCTCGAGCTCGGAAGTGAGAGAAATTGATGAGGGACGATTTTCCCTTCCAATTATACCCTACCATGTGGTGACGAAAACGCTTTATGGCACCTTGCTAGATCATCTTAGGAAGCCCGAGTTGATTCTGACCTTGCTTAAAAGACACCTTGATAGATTGGCTTACAAGTCCAAAGCATACATGTGATTTGGTCATATTGCGGTTTCAACCTACTCATCTGACTCGAGCAGCTCGTGATCTGAGGAACCTCTTCGACCTCAGTACATTTCCAACTTACATGGTGAGCTCTTTATTTTTTCCATGTTCGCAAGGAATAGCCAGCTGAAAGTGTACATGAGCACGACTTGGCAACGATAAGCCTGCTCACCCCCACTTCGTAGGGAAGTGGCTAAAGACACCCATAAATCTATATGTCTGTGTCCCAAAAACTACGAATGCATAGCCGTCAACCAACCAAACATGTTGGACACGTTTCAACCAAGCCTTGAGGTCTATATAAGGGTAAGCCTTCACCCTCCAAAGGTAGGCTTACGCATACACATACTTATTGATTTTTGCTCTTGTGCTTGATACCACCTCGAAGAGATAGACAATCACTAACTTAAGCATCATAGTTCCTTGCCTAGGACATCCCCCTAGCCATTTAACACCATTTTTGCAAATTTGCTACTAGAGTTTGTGCCCAAGCTCTAGATAATAGCCACTAGCCGGAATCTCTACTTTTGATCTCCATTATATATATATATATATACACATATGCATTATCAGATTTATTTTAATAATAAGATCGGATGGAGTTAAATCTACACCACTTTGATTGTTAATCAGATATACATTATAAAATTCTAACGTAATGCATATTGGGTGGCCATGCTTGATGGCCAATGCTATCAAACATGATTGCCAATCTTTTCACCTTGTCACTTATTCTTACTGTACTCGGGAAACAAAAATAAGTAAATAAGTGCCATCTTTTCACCTTGACAGTTATTTCTGGTATACAAAATTAAAATAATGCCTATTGATGAATAAATCAGGAAATGGCAGATGCAAACATGGCCAGGCTGAATGCATATTACTAGGCGAATATGGGCCGGTCTGTACTTTGGGCCTATGTTATCTAATAAATAAAAATTTAATATTTGTATAGATGAAAAAATATTGGCTAAGCTTTGGGCCAATATATAGAACTAATCATAAGGCATGGGTAAGAATGGCAATGGGATGAGGCGGGGACTGGGCTGGGGAACTCCCCATTTTTGTCCCCATCCCCGCCAATGGGGATAGGGATTTTCCTCGGTCTGGAATGGTTAGAGACAAATTCTTGCTCAACAGATCATGAGTGAACATGTTAGTGTTCTATACACATAAATTATGGGCCCCATGTGGGCCCAAGTGTACGAACACTGATGTGTTCACTACTGATTGGTTCCCCAACCAGAGAGTGTGTAAAGTTTTGTCTCTGGCCAATCCAATCCCAAATTCCCCATCCGTGTCCCCAATCCTTACCATTTTTTTTATGAGATCAAATTCACTTTATTTTTTGTTTTTACTTCGTTTCTAAACCTAATTATTAAAAGGGACATTTTTTGTCCTATTCAAGTGTTGGTAATTTTTCCTCCAGGTGGGAAGGTTATTTATCCACCTAGGAGATGAGTATCACTTACACAAGTAAGTGGTACTCAGGAAAATAAACTTTCTCTGATCCCCATTTAAATCTAAGAAAAGAACATGGGATTTTTTGTCAATGGGAACCAAAATCCCATTGATCAACTTTCCCCTCTCAAAATCCCAAAAAAGGATGCCCCCAAGGAGCAAGCACAACACTCTTAAGACAAGAAAACCATGATATGTCTTTAAAGTTACAAGAAAATCAAAAATCAACTGCAAATGGAACAAAAAATTCATTAACTAATTTTTTGTTTATGATATCAAATTCACTTTATCTTTTGTTTCAACCATATTTTTTAAAATATTTAACACAATTTGATTAACTAAAACATAAATGTTCAACATAAAGCCCAAGTTTTGGGTGCCAAGGCCTTAAACCTATTTATTAAAAACCTAAATTTCTATGGTTTGAAATTATATATAGAGTGGGGATCAAGGACCTCGAAAGGCATGGAATGCTTTTCCTGTTAAGGGGATGTGGAAATTTTTAGGTATCCAACCCTAATAGGATCCATTATTAAAACCCTATGGGGTTGGGTTTTGTCCTCAACATACATGATACTCGAACCTGATTATTTTTAAGATAAATATCCACATCCATTACTTGATTATAAACCCATGTATATATTATTATGGGAAAATCTGTGATGTCGGAACGACATGATATAGGAAAAGCTTCAACCAATCAAAATCTCCTATGAATTAATAAAAAACATCTGATTCATTACCACTTTTTGATACCATTTGATTGTTTATATATATGTTATTCTGGTATCATAGTCAAACCCTAAATATACTTTATATGTTTTGAGAATGGGAAGGGCAACTTTTACAGCTAAATTTTTATATTTTATTATAAAATAAAATTTATTTGCATACATATATAATACATAAATATATAATATAATATGTTATAATACATTATATAGTACATATATTATAATATATTATATTATTATATTGCGAGCCAGCCCCAACGTGAAGCCCCAACCCAGAATTTTGCGGGCTGGCTAGGCAAGTTTCCAGACCGGTCCAAGAATTATCAGCCCTAGCCCCTAGGGCCCCGCTTGATGGCCCAGGCTGTTCAACGTGACGACCAAATTTTTTTTTGTTCACATACCTACTTCATAAACGAAAATAAGCAAATGACTTAGGATTTCCGGTAGATAAGGGCAACTTTTTGTCTTTAATATCAATAAAAAGTAATATTTTTATATAATAACTAAAGTAGAATAGTTTTTCAAAAACAAAAAAATATTAATAAAGGGCATTAAACACTGTTGCTCATCTTCCTCCTCTCGCCGGTTTTGTTGAAACATCCTGATAGATTCATACATCGTAAAATCAACAGTAGCCGATAAGACATTGAGAATTATACTCTCTTTCGGCCCTGGTTCAGTTCCTTAGAGCGGGCCTTCTCAGCTTGACCTTCTACCTATATACAGGCCAAAATGGTGCAAGACTGACGGTAGCCGAAGTTTCTCAAAGTTTGGTTTCTTCATTTAATTACTGGATCGGAATTCACCGCTTCGCATCGCTTCACTACCAACAGGGAGAAATTTTGGAAACCAAGTTTGATGACAGAAGCTTGTCGCCAAGAAACCCGAGCTCTGTGCTCTCCCTCCAGTCAGCCATGGTGGTCCTATGTCTTCTTCCCACCATGATAAGGTCGTAGTCGTCCTCCAGAGGTCCAATTAGAGGAAGCACATGCCCCTCATCCGCCACGACCGATTCATGGTACAAGACAGATTGCTTGTTCATGCTCTTAAATTGAAATTCGAGCATAACTAACTCATCAACCTTCTTCTCAGCCTCATAATCGTCACTGTCGTCACTGTCGTTCGATAATCGGAAATGATGAAGGAAGATTTGGTCCGACCTCACAGTTATGCGACACGTGGCAAAAACAACAGCTCGGCAAAGAAGCAAGACTAAGGCGTGAACACCAAGGGGACACCAGCGGACCGAACTCCCTACTGAGGGTCCGAATTCACCCTTGGCCTAAATCCGGAAAGTAATCCGAACTGGCCAACCTTGTAACAGCTTGGGGTATACCTCGCCGAACTGGCCAACCTTGTAACAGTTCGGGATTCACCTCGCCGAACTGACCTGCCCTATAAATACCTCCGAACTCAAGACTTCGCCTCACTCACCACTCCGCATCACCTTCTGGGCACCAAAACCAAACAAGTTGTACCATGCCTGACACTAAGGAAGTCTATGCCCGAGGGCGCCGCCCCTGACTGACTTGGGATCTGACGCTTGGCGGCCGCACTCTAAATGGTCACCTGCCACCGCCACTGACACCGCCATCTCCAATTAGAGAGACGGTTAGGCAGTGACGGTTCTATCTCAACAGAAAGGACGACGGCCGAATTGACAAGCGCAAGGGTAATCATACCCGACCTGACAAGGGCCTCGGAGCGAGTGCGCGAAGTGATTATAAGAGCCCCCTGCCCCCCAACAAAGAAGGTATGCAAACTTTGCGCCATTTGGTTTTATCTTGCTTTTGAAGGATTCTAACTTAAGCTTCGAAGCCGTTACATCGGGTTCCCCCCGGAGCTTCCTCATCTCCTCCGTTTCAGGCTCCCTGCTATTCAGTTCAGGAGCAAGGTCGTTGACAGCTAAGACTGGCCAAATCGCGCATCATCAATTGGCGTCGTCTGTGGGAAAGCTTCAAAAAGCCTCCCTCCAAACTTCCATAACCCCTTTTCTTAAAAAAACCCAACACTCATGGCCTCCTCCAGCAACGTCGGACGTGGCACGGAGACAAACACCACCGGGGAACAACTTCAAGTCCCCGTGGTGTGCGTTGGACAGTTCACCATCCCCCTTTCGGTGGATGGGATCTCCAGCTTGAACGTGCCACAAGCAGTGGTGCCCGTAAACCTTCCTGCCACAAGCATCCCCTTTCCTCCCCCTATTGAGACAACCTTTACTGAACCGGCTGCCGTCCCCCTGGCAGCAAGCCAAAACCGGTTGGATGACCTGATGCAGTGCATGCGGGCAATGCAAGCCCAAATGCAATAGTTCCAGCAGCACCAGCTTCACCAGCACCAACTGCTGCACAACATCTCCCAGTATCACTATCAACAGCAGTTCCCCCAACTACCACTGAACCAACCACTACTTCCATCTCGCCACCCCGCTCTGAGGCCAGTCAAGGCCTCCCCGCAGGATGGACGCCCCCACCAGGGAAAGGCCTCCTGGCCCCAGAACCCCCTCAACAGCCAGGCCTCGTCCCCATGCTGAAAGAAAAAAACCACCCCCGCCTCGCAGCTTGCAGGCGGGTTGGGAACCTCGCCCGCGAGATCGGCACCTCGGTGCTCCAAGCCCGAGTTCCTGCTCATGGAAAACCGATTCGGCGCCCTAGCGGCAGACTACCAGCATTCCGGGCCCATCGAGCTCGGCAACACGGAGGCCAGCAGTGCCAGTACAAGGCCCACTCAACAACGAAGGCGTCAGCGAAGTCGCCGAACCGCCACCCATGTCTTGTCAGAGCTCAGAGGCAAAGAAGAGACGAGCTCGGACGAGGTAGGAGCTGCCCCGATTCTCTCGGTTCCTTCCCCCCTTGCATCAGAACACCTGGCGGTCCCCTTACTTAGAAATTTCAAGCTCCCACCTCTGGACAAGTACGACGGGACCTTTGACCCCAATGACCATGTTGACGCTTTCCAGTCCCAAATGCACATCGCCAAGGCCAGCGAATCGTGCATGTGCGTGGCCTTCACCACCACCCTCAGGGGGGTAGCCCGCACTTGGTATAGGAACTTGCCCCCCAGGTCGATAAAGTGTTGGGCCCAGTTCATGCAGGTCTTCACCGCACACTTTGTCACCAGCCAACGGTGCCCCATAACAGAGGAAAGCATCTTCGGAGTAGTCCAAAGGGAAGGAGAATCCATCTGGGGCTACATCAAGCAATTCAACGAAGCATGCTTGCAGATACCACGGTTGGACCCCGTAGTGCAGCTCGCGGCGGCCAAAAGAGGGGTAACGCACAAAGAGACCAAAGACCGAAGAGCCAATCTTCTTCACGGAGGACGACGCGCGAGGGGTCCGCTACCCCCATGATGACGTGCTTGTCATTAAACTAAGGATCAGCGACTTCGAGGTCAGACGCGTACTCGTAGATTCGGGCAGCTCAGCAGACATCCTCTTTAAATCACCATTTGACCAGCTACAGTTACAGAGGCGCGAGTTGAAGCCCGCGAACACTCCCCTGGTGGGTTTCAGCGGAGAGGAAGTCAGGCCCCTCGGAAAAATAACAGTACCTGTGGAAGTCGGCACATGGCCTTGTGCGGTTAGACTCAACCATGACTTCCTTGTGGTCGCGACCCCCTCCCCATACAATGCCATAATAGGGCGGCCGATCATGCATACATTACGGGCGGTGGTATCCACCTACTATTTGGCCATGAAGTTCCCTATGGACTTCGGTGTGGGAGTAGCGCGGGGCGACCAGCTCGAGTCCCGCAAGTGTTATGTTGCCGCCCTGAAGGGAAAATCCGAGGCGGCCGACGAACTCGAACTAGAGCGGCCTGCGGAGCAAGGTGAGGAACGAGCTTCGCCCACAGAGGAAACGGTCGCAATCCCGACTTCGGCTACGGACCCAGCTCGCACACTTCAGATCGGAGCTTCCGTCGAGGAACCCCTACGAACCGAACTGTCAGACCCGTTAGACAGAAGAAACGCAACTTAGGCCCAGAACGCTGGAGGGCGGTCGACGAGGAGGTCGAGAAGCTCCTCGCAGCAAACTTCATAAGGGAAGTCCATTACCCGAGCTGGGTGGCCAACCCGGTGTTGGTAAAAAAGGCAAACGGCAAGTGGCGCATGTGCGTCGACTACACCGACCTGAACCGAGCTTGCCCGAAAGATTGTTTCCCCCTCCCCATAATTGACCGCCTAGTGGACGCGACCTCGGGATATGAGTTGTTAAGCTTCCTGGATGCCTACTCGGGCTACAACCAAATCCGGATGGACCCATCCGATGAGGAAAAAACCTGCTTCATAACCGAGTTCGGCCTATATTGCTACAAGGTCATGCCCTTTGGATTAAAAAATACCGGGGCGACTTTCCAAAGGCTTGTAAATAGACTGTTTTGGCCCCTGATTGGCACGAAGATAGAGTGCTATGTAGACGACATGGTCGTCAAGACTCAGTTTTCACAAGAATTAATACAAGACTTGGATTCTGTCTTCCAAATCCTGCATCAGTTTAGCATGAAATTGAACCCAACAAATGTGTCTTCGGCGTTACCTCGGGCAAACTCCTAGGGTACATTGTCAATCGGTGCGGTATTGAGGCCAACCCAGACAAGATAAAAGCCATTCTAGATATGAGACCACCTCGGAAAGTAAAAGAAGTTCAGAGGCTAAACGGCCGCATAGCCGCTCTAAACCGCTTCATGTCCAAATCGGTAGACCGTTGCCTACCTTTCTTCAAAGCAATCAAAGGAAAAGGGTTCGAGTGGACCCAGGACTGCCAACTCGCATTTGACGAGCTAAAAGGTTACCTCACTAGTGTGCCGACCTTAGCCCGACCTGAGGAGGGTGTGGTCTTAGAACTGTACCTCTCGGCAAGCGACGAGGTGGTCAGTTCGGTACTAATAAAAGAAATAGACCGGGTCCAGCGACCCATCTATTATGTTAGTAAAATTTTGCAGGGAGCAGAGACAAGGTACCCGTAGATAGAAAAGCTAGCATATGCACTGGTGATAGTAGCTCGGAAACTCCACCCATACTTCCAGGCTCACACCGTCATCATCCTGACTGACAAACCTCTGAGACAAGTTTTACTCAAACCTGAGGTTTCCGGTCGACTGACGAAATGGGCCATCGAACTCAGCGAGTACGACCTCCAGTACAAGCCAAGAACTGCTATTAAGGCCCAAGCTTAGGCAGATTTTATCGTCGAGTGCACTTTCAGCCACAAAGCCCTGCAAGTCTAGCCTGAGGTCCCCAGTTCGGGCGAACCCGGAGCTCCCGAGCCAATAGAGTCTGAACCCCGTGAAGTAGCAGCCAGTGTGGCATCTCTCCTGGTTAGGCGAAACGCGAACTGGGATGAGGAGCCCTGGATCCTTCACGTGGATGGTTCCTCGAACCGGCAAGGCAGCGGAGCTGGAATAGTCTTATGCGGCCCGGGCGGCACAAAATTAGAATACGCACTACGCTTTGAGTTCGTGGCATCCAACAACGAGGCAGAGTTCGAAGCACTGATAGCTGGGCTGGACCTAGCGCGAAAGGTAAAGGCAAAACACTTGATCATCTGCAGCGACTCCCAGCTCGTGGTCAACCAAATTACGGGCGAGTATGAAGCACGCGAGCTCTCCATGATCGCATATTTGGCAAAAGTAAAAGAGGCCCTGCTCAACTTCCAGTCACACTTCATCAGGCAAATCCCGAGGTCAAAGAACACTGAGACCGACGCTCTGTCCCGGTTAGCCAGCACAAGTCACAACAACATGAGAACTGTGTACATAGAGGGCTTACCTCGGCCTAGTATTCTCGGGGGGACAGAGGAGGTCGCTCCCGTCCTGGAAGCAGAGCCGAGCTGGATTGACCCACTCGCGAGCTTCTTGATAGACGGAACCCTCCCTGCAGAACGCAATGCGGCCAAGAGGGTGCAGCGCCAGGCAGCCAAATACGTCATAATAGACGAACGGTTATACCGACGGTCCTACACGCTCCCCTACTTGCGTTGCCTGCGACCTGCCGAAGCCGAGTTCATACTCCACGACACTCACGAAGGCCTATGCGGCGGACACTTACGGGGCAGAGCACTCGCCCAAAAAGCACTTCGACAAGGATACTACTGGCCAACGATGAAGGTAGAAGCTGTCGAGCTCGTCAGAAAATGCGACAAGTGTCAGAAGCACGCCAATATCCACCGTCAACCTGCCTCCGACCTCAAATACCTCGCCAGCCCGTGGCCCTTTGCACAATGGGGCATCGACCTCTTGGGGCCATTCCCACCAGCAACAGGTGGAAGAAAATTCCTAGTAGTCGCAGTAGATTACTTTACGAAGTGGATAGAAGCCGAACCTCTAGCAACTATTACGGCCCGAAACATACAGACCTTCTTTTGGAAGAACATAGTATGTCGCTTCGGGTTACCTCGGGTACTAATTTCTGACAACAGCAAGCAGTTCGAGGATATCAAGTTCCAAGAGTGGTGCCAGAACATGGGGATTCGACAAAACTTCACATCACTCGCGCACCCGCAGGCAAATGGTCAGACGGAAGTAATGAACAGAGCCATCCTGCGCGGACTGAAAGCACGTCTGGATCGAGCTAAGGGATTGTGGGCCGAAGAGCTACCAAGTGTCTTGTGGGCTCACCGAACTACAGAAAAAACCGCCACGGGAGAAACCCCCTTCAACCTCACCTACGGCACTGAAGCAGTGATCCTGGCGGAAATCGAAGTACCAACATTGCGACTAGAAACATACAACGATCGGACAAACGGAGATGAGTTACGTACCAACCTTGACCTATTGGACGAGGTAAGGGACCTCGCGCACATCCGGATAGCATCATACCAGCAGTAGGTAGCTCGCTACTACAATGCCAGAGTAAAGCAACGAAGCTTCCGAGTCGGCGACCTGGTCCTTCGTAAGATTATGGTGCCCGAACCCGGCGTGGGAAAACTTGGACCAAACTGGGAAGGGCCCTATAAAGTAAAGAGAGCGCTCAAGGGGCCATACGAACTCAAAACCTTGGAAGGCAAACAAGTACCTCGAGCGTGGAACATCGTGAACTTAAGGCGACAATACCTATAAACCGCCAAGCGAAGTGGACGAAATCAGGTCCTATGGGCCACGATGCAGAGCCAAGAGGAACCTCAGCGTAAACAAGCAAAGAAAAGTCAAGCATATTATCAGCTCGGCAAAAAATCAGTTCCTGCAAAAGCCTTCGCGGCAAAACAGGTCGCGGAAGTATAATAACCCGGACAAGAAAGTGGCGTATTCAATTCGACAAAGAATCAGTTCTTGGAAAAGGAACACGGGCAAAAAGATTATCTATTCCGTTGCAAGAAACAGGAGTACATTGGCCATCAGAAGGCACTTCAAAAAAAAAAAAAAGATTATCTTTACATGCCCGGAGCTACTTCTTCGCCATCAGAAGGCACTTCAACAACACCCGAAGGCCCTGCCTCTCCTTCAGAGTTCGGCTCGCCATCGGCAGCATTGGCCATCTCCTGAGTTATACGCGAAGTGGATATGGCGCTAACATCGAGGTCGGGATACGTGTTCCGGATCATCCACCTGCTCAATTTGAACCCCCTTCTGTAAGAATCCACCATCATATCATCAAAATGCGGAGAGGCAATGTAGTCTTCAACGGCCTTCTTCTTGGCGTCTTCAATGCCTTGGGAAAAAATCTGTGTTCTCTCCTTGATGTCCTCCTGAAGATATTCGACTTGATGCTGCAAATCCAACTTCAAGTCCACCATGTGCTTGACAACTACCCCCATGGCCTCGACGTCACGCTGAGACCTTGCCTGCCTAGTCATTGCGACGCGAGCAGCCTCTTCGGCAGCATAAGCGGCCACCTCAGCAGCTCGGGTATTCGCCTCTGCAGCATGGAAAGCTTCTTCAGCAGCATGAGCAGCAGCCTCAGCAGCTCACGCCTGTCGCAAGCTCCTCTCCACTTGGGCTGCTAAGGCATGAATTGAAGAATTCACCTACCAAAAGAAGCAAGTGAGCAATAACAACAAAAGCGATAGAAAATGAAAAAGGCAGACGGAATCTGACTTACCACCATAGCATGCGTTACGGCACGGCAGGCGACCTGATTCAAAGGAAGATCGGTCCACGCTGTGATCTCCTCAGGGAAAGTAGCCTCCCTACTCTTCTGAAGAGCGTAGTTCAGCGTCAACACGCTCCTGAACTCCCCTTGAGCTCCCGAACCCGAGGGCCCAGCCCACGTATGAGCGGACCCAGAGTGAGCAGGAGCACTTGAGTATGCAGGAGCACCCGTATGAGTGGTCTCAGTGTAAGGCGCCCCGACAGTTTCATGCATCGGTGGAGTCACCTCGGGCTCCCTGGGCAGATCCTCCAGCGTGTGGTCTGGAACTTGGGGCTCCTCATCCAGGGGCAGCTCGGTATGAGTTCGCTTGGCGACCCGCTTCCTCCTCTTCATACCTTGGAACAGACGCCCCCCATGAGTTCTCTCCGCGTCCATCACACCTGCAGAAACGAGTTCGACATTAGAAAAAATGAAGGAACAAAGCAAGCAAGAAACCGCATAGCTAGAAACCTACCCGAACTCAGGCCAGCCGCAATAAGCTTGGCCTCCATTAAGTAGTGATGGCACTTTAAACCTTGTCGTGCCCATTGCCGGAGGCCCTTCACCGTCTCTTTATCGAGAGTAACACCTGAATCAGGAGAGGCCTCACCCCACCCGGTCTGAAAGGATCATCCTTGTGCATTTCGAACACCGAAGTAGTTCCGCTTCCACGCCGGGACCTTGTTAGGAAGATCGTGCAGAAGCTTAAAGCCCTGGCGAGGAGAAAGGTAATACGCCCGTCTTCCCCTAGGAAGAGAACCCGCCTGTCTCTTGAGCATCAAGATGGAGGAGAATATCTCTAAGTCTAAGGGGAAATTCTGCTCGCAAAAAAGGGAAACTGTACCTACCAGGTTCCGAATAGAGTTCGGATGAAGTTGGCCAATGGTGACACCGAAGTGGTTTATGACTTTGACAAGAAGGGGGTGGAAAGGAAGTCGCAACCCCGCCGTGAGCTGCTCCCGAAAAATCATGATCTCATTAGGACCGTGTTCCCAAGGAAAGCTATCCGAAGGAATAAAATATGTATACCCCCCAGGAAGGTTGTAAGACATAAGTATAGATTGAAGCCCCTCAGGCGTCATGGTCGAGGGACCAAACCTGTCTAGCATCCGACCTCAGCGAGAGGTAGACACCAAACTGCCCGAAGCGGCTCGACCTACTGGTTCATAGTCCTCAGGTTCCACCTCAGGATCACTGAGGTAGTCGGGGGATACGGCTCGATTTGTAGAACCTACGTCAGCCCTACTTGAAGAGTCGTCTGAGCTATCAAAGCTAGACATTGAGGAAAAGAGGCGGATTCAGGAAGGTACTCACCGAAAGAAAGTTTTGAAGGCTCCGGAGACAGGAACAAGCCAAAAAGAACCTTGGAGGCTGTGTAACCAGCCTAGACGCGAGCTGAAAAGTTGGACGCGAGCTCAGTAGGCAAACCGCAGAAGTGACAAATCGGTTGGGGTCCCCCACTATTTATAGCTACAGTAACTAAGAACCGACCGTGCAGATCAAAGACGATCCGACGGCCCACATTTGCGTAGACTGCACGTCCCATGAGGTCGAGGCGTGATTGGCGCACGTCTTTCCGAAAAGAGCAAAACGTCAGCGCACGTCTTCTTGAAACCGACGTCGCGCCGACTGCGTCGCACGTCTCCCTGACAGCCGCCCGCGCACGTACAACAGTGGCACGAATTTTTGAAATTCAAAACGCGTGGTCACAACTATCAACATTTATGAGTACTAGGCATGTTTCCCGCCTTCTTGGAAATCGAAGAACCCTGGCAAAAGCAACTCGTGCAATCAGGATTCGAAGGACGAGTTGCTTTTGGCGGCCGTCCTTCGAATCCTACCACCGGACTCTAAATGGCCACCTACCACCGCCACTGACACCGCCATCTCCAGTTAGAGAGACAGTTAGGCAGTGACAGTTCTGTCCCAACAGAAAGGACGACAACCGAATTGACAAGCGCAAGGATAATCGTACCCGACCTGACAAGGGCCTCGGAGCGAGTGCGCGAAGTGATTATAAGAGACCCTTGCCCCCCAACAAAGAAGGTATGCAAACTTTGCACCATCTGGTTTTATCTTGCTTTTGAAGGATTCTAACTTAAGCTTCGGAGCCGTTACACCGGGTTCCCCCCGGAGCTTCCTCATCTCCTCCGTTTCAGGCTCCCTGCTATTCAGTTCAGGAGCAAGGTCGTTGACAGCTAAGACCGGCCGGATCGCGCATCATCAGGAACCTTATCACGGTGATGCTCACACCCGGATGATATGACATGCGGTTGGCATAAGCTAGTGTCTCACGGTCGTTGGCTCCGCCTAAGAAATAAGAATATCAGCAATGCCTTATAGGAGAAGTGCTGGCTAAGCACGGCGGGCCGCCGGTAATCGTGGTCGACGAGGATCCCCACCGAGCAAGGTGCACCGACGAGTACGTTTAGGTTAAGGTTAGACAAAGCACTGCCCCTCCCAGCAGCCATGTTGGAATAGTTCTTGCGAAAAGGATTTGAAGGGATTGCCTCCGAACCAGATGCTTCCGGAATAAATCAGGGCTTTTGGTTCACATACGACTTCATGTATATCTATTTCCGAAATATTCATTCCATGGACGAAGGGTTTATTGTGGGTCGACATTCTCTCCCTCTGCTCGCCTTCGCCCCTCAGGTGATGCACAAGAGAGAGGAGAGAGAGATTATTGGATTAATGGAGGAGAAGTGGGTAGAGGAACAGCGTTTGATCGGTCCGGTAGAAGATTGATGGGTGAAAGTGTCGCCGGAGGTGGGCGGAGGCATATCGGAGGTGGCGGCAGCCGATTCTGATGAATAAGCTATAAGAAAAAGATGATGAACAGTAATTTTATTCTTTTCTGATATTATTTTTAAAAAGTTAATTTCTTTTTAAAATTTTATTAAATTTTTTAAGACCCAAAAATTGCCCTTATACGCTATAATCCCAATAACTTATGACTTATAACTGCCATGTTAAACGTATGCCATTTATTTTGACAGTTATTTCTGTTATACAAAAACAAATTTACGCCTATTGGTGAATAAATAAAGAAATGCCAGATGTAAATTTCTCGCCAAAATCTCCACTGCTAGCCCGTCTATTACCAATCTCTCAACTCTATCGTCAGCTACTATAGACCCTACCAGCACAGCCGTTAAATCAGAACATCCTATCTTCCTCTTGGTACATGCACAGGACGATAGATCCCAATCCAATGGTTCTCAAAAGGGAACACCGTTTCTTAAACCGCGTGCGTTTCTAGAACCTTTTCCGCTTCTGAAATTTCTTGATAAATATCTAGGAGTCTTCGTCTTCATTTCTGAAAAAGATAGATCGTCCAAAGTTCGGCCGGGCGATCGACCAAGTTTCATGGCGAAGACCCAGCGGAATCCGACGGATGGGTCTTTGAATCGAGAACTGATTCTTTTATCCGAGGATATTGATCCTTTCTACTCATCTTCATCCCGTCTGATTTTTATTTCCTTCTATTCAAATCGAAGAGAGGTTGTTTCTTGGAGACCCTTCGATTGAAGATTTACAGGATTCAGGAGGTTTTCTTGTGATTTGTTGCGATTTCTAATTTCTGACGTTTCATTGCATTGCATTTTCTCGATAACTATTCCTGAATCTCTCTTTGTAAACAGTTTTTTCAGGAACTTTTGAATCCTGATTCAAAGAGCAGAGAAACAAAGAACGACTGAAGTAAAGATTGAATCTCTCATTATCTACAGGAAGTCTCAACTTTTTCTTTCTTTTCTTGAAATTTCGTTTCTTTTTCTTTTAATTCCACATCAAATTCATCTCACGCCAACTACAAGCGAGAGATGTTTGGAATTCCAAGACGTCTCCCGCCAAGTTATGCCTTTCTCATCCCAAAGACGTCTGGACGTTCGGATTTCCAAGACGTTGGGCTTTCTCATCGGAGAAAACCTTCTCAAAATTCTTCTCTCCTAAATACTTTTCTCATTCATCAGATTTCTCACCTTAGAAACCTTTCATCTTAGAACCTCAGCCATTAAATCTCTTTATTCTCAGGTTAGTCTCATTTTCTTTTCTTTTTTTTTTTTTCAGTTTCATTGAAGCTCTTCATTTTCGAGGTTGCAGCTTCGTTTTGTTTATTTCTTTCTTCAGGTTAGTTTAAAGGAGTGGATCAAAGCCAAACCTTTCTCAAAGATTTATACACAAAGTTCGATTATTTTCAGGTTGAAGCTCTTCATTTTCAAGTTCCATGGTTGCAGCTTCATTTTGTTTATTTCTTTATTTCAGGTTCGTTTATTTTTCATTACGGTTTTTTATTCTTTTTTTTTTCTTTTTACATCAGGTGTGGAGTGGGCAAGGCTTGGGCAACCGATTTTAGCGTCTGAGTTTGCTATTTGCATCTTCTGCTGTTGTATTTGAAGTGAACGAAAACCCGGGTACAAATTGCAATTTCTTCACATTTTTTTCACGATTCCAAAGATTGATTCTATCATTAGACAACGTGTTTATGTGATTAGAAATTGAAAATCAAAAAAAAAAAAATCATGAAAAAATGAAAAAAAAAACTATTCGGGTTTTCATAAGACCCGTTTTCTCGACAGGGTAAAGAACATAAAACGGGTCAACGCAGACCCGTGTTCAATAATGTCAGTCGCGTATTAATATAACGAAAACTAATTTATCTATAAATGTCTCTAAATTATTTAAATAACAATTATTTTTGAAAAAACTAATAAATAATAATAATAATAATAATAAATATAAATATAATAATAATAACAGTAGGGGTTCAACCAATATCATAAAAGAGGCCCATCAAGTGTTATTCATCAAATTCACGGGGTGCAAAAACCAAATCGAAACCAAATTATAGACAAACTGAAATAATCAAAACCAAAATTTGCAGTTTGGGTTATTTTAGTCAAATAAGCCCATGAATTTTGATAAATGCCACGTTATTGGTCACCTTCTTTGTGATAACTGTTGATTGGCTACAAGTTTTTGGGTTTAAACCTCCCTTAGTTTACTTCTAAATAATGAAACATCTCCTATATTTTTAAATAGCAACAACCTCCCCTCCGTTAACAATCTTTTTACATTCATTTAAGACTTCATTTGCCGGTTAATTTTTTTTAAAAAACCAATATTACCCTTCGTCATCCTTTTGCCTTTAATTCTTGTGTCTACCTATATCTGGGTGAAAACCTCCCCAAGTATTATTTTCATGTTTTGATTCTTTGAAAGTCCGAATAACGGATTCATCTTATTCCTATTCCAACAAGTTAATTTTCAGTTGTCATAAAAAGTAATAGAAAAATCTTTCTTTCTAGAGGTGAAATGTTGGCTTGTACTCCAAATTACATTTTGCGGCCATGACTTTGATGAACACAGTCCCTTTAGTTACTGGAGTTTATGAGCTCTGTACCAGCCCATGTATGAGGGTTTCATCTTATACCAAGAGAATTTCCCTGGCTATAGAGATTTATTAAACTAAACCATAATAATGGGTGGTTGTGTATGAACGCCAAGTAAAATAATTAGACCTAGAAGCATATTGTGGCAGATCTAACAGATGCCATGGAAAGATTTCACATTCTTGTGTTTACAAATTTTGTATGGTTTCATCATGTGACTTTCCTGATACTCAATTTTGTATGGTTTCTACCATCTCTTACCCTTTTACGATTTGAAACAGAAAAAAAAAAAAAAAACTTATTTTAATTTCTACCGGTGGTATTATCAAGGGTAAAATTCTCTTCCTTTCCCACCTTCATGTATAGGTTGTGTTTGGTTGCAATGCAAACGTAAATATCTATATTGCATATTTACCCTTTTTTCTAGCTCATGAATGCAAATACCATTCACGTTTTAAATTGTTTTTGCACTCATCTTGTTTGTTTGAAATCGGTACAAAGTGTGGGGACTGTGTGCCTATCATTAAATGCTCCAACTATCTTATGTTCTAATGCCTTAATTTTGATCAACAAGTTAATTATTAAAACAACATAAAATTGTATCCAAAAAATAGTCATAATAATCCTCTCTTTTTAGAGTACAAAAATGTTAGAAAGTATATTTTTGATCTAATAATCATTACTTTTTTTACCCATCAAACAAACACTCACAGACGTGATATCCAAAAATTCTATTTACATGAAAAATAGTAAAACATAGACAACTTTCTTTTATTACAAAATACAGATTAAGTGAACATCTAAAATGGGAACTGATTTACATGAAAGAATCCTTTATTTGCAGATATAAGAATCTAATTCATCCACAGAACCATCCTGTCTTGTTTCTTTCCTTTAAGTTATAGTTGAATGGGTTGTTTTAAAATTTTAAACAATGATGAAGGACAATAAAAATATTTTTATTGATTCTGTTAAATATAACGGTATCTTAATTCAAGAGGGGAGGCTTAAATCCTCTCAGAAATTAGAGGGAGGGGTATAAGTATTTAACATAAAACTTGGGAAAGGTTTAAGTCTTTTACCCTAAGCTCATGTCTTTCTCGTATCATTTCCCTAACAATAATAATAATTATTTAGATAATTGGACCAGACTAACAGGTTGAACTATGACCCACTTGACTAGTTAAGTCATAGCTCTAAAATTGGAATGTCCAAAAGACTGCCCAAAACCATTGACTTAACGAGTCGAACAGAAAAATTAATCAACTTATCCCGATTTTAAAAAATAGGCTGTTTTTTAATTTTTTATAACATAAGTGCTAAAGTATTTAATTTTTTTAATATAAAAAAGCAATTCACAACTAATATATTTAGTAACTTTTCATTTAAACATTCTTATAATAAATCTCAATATTTGAAGAATATTTATTAGGATTATCAATTACTTAAATTAAAGCAATTAGTAATTTAAATATTGTTTAAAATAGTAATTATTTTGATTTGTTTGAAATCTAAATTACCTTATTTAATTAGAAATAAATTATTTTATTACAAAAACACTATTATTTCACTTTTAAAATAAATAACACTATTTCAAAAATAATACATAAATAATAAAAAAGCACAAAAAAATAGAATAGAATTACTAACTTATAAAAAACTAAATATTTTTTTTAAATAGAATAATATACTAAACAATATAACTAATGATAGGTAATATTACTTTAAAGTATTGATTGCTTAAATAAGTATTACACTGTTTTATCATTCCAACAAAAAGTATCACTGTTTTTGTAATTTAATTTAATATCAGAAAAAAATAAAATGCAAAAATAATAATTACTTCAAAGTATTAATTGTAATACTTAATAATTATCTATAAAATTTACAAAGATTAAAAATATTTTAAATATTTATATAGTTTACAAATAATTATTTAAAAAATAATTCTACCTGTTAGTTTTCTTGCACATGGTATCAGTTTATAACATTATGAGAAACATAAAAAAAAATGTCTACTCTTATCGCACGTACGGTCCCCGTCTAATCTTAATTTCCTTCTGTTCAAATAATTTCTTGGAGACCCTTCGATTGAAAACTTGTAGGATTGAGAGAGTCTTTCTTGTGATTTGATGCAGTCTCCAATTGTCTGATGAGGATTGCGTTGCATGTTCTCAAGAACTGTTCCTGAAACAATTCTGCACCAGTCCAGATCTCTGCTTTGTTTCCTTCACCGGCTCCGAGAAAAACATCAATCCGAGAATGGGGAAAAGTCAGTGCCCGGAAGCGATAGGCACGGCAACGGCCGATTGCGCCGTGCTATGCTGTTGTTGCCCTTGCGGATTCGTGAATCTTATCCTCATGGCTCTCTACAAAATACCAGCTGGGTTGTGCCGGAAAGCATTTAGAAAGAGAAGGAAGAAGTTGCCTTACTGGCGGGGATACACCCGCAGCCCCGACATAGACGAGATGCCGATACGCTCCGAAACCGACAATTTGCACAGATCGGAAGATGAAAAGTGGGATGCCCAACTGGATAAGGAAATCGATACGATATTTGGCAACTCGGGCTTTTGGAGGAGGGAATCTAGATCTGCTCCCAACAGAAGGTCCCAACAAATAGACCCAACAACCTTTTCAGTCGTGCATCATTGAGAACATCACATCAATCTCCCTTGCTTGTTGTCTTTACAAGATGTTAGCGGTCTACAACAGTTGTAATGGCTGAATACTTAGTAAGAAATATATATTGCTATTGGCTTTGTGTGAGAAATCAGCTATTCCCATTGGAGTAGCGCACTACAAAATAAACCAGCAAAAGTGGCAGTTTAGAGCCCGCGACCAGGTTTTCCACAATGGCATCTTCCTCTTCTGCATCCATAGCTTCAATGGTGGGAATTGGTTGCACAGGATTGGAGTTTCCACACTTTTGATTTCTTCATATTGTAAACTAGTTTCAGTTTTTTCAACTGTTTATGAGGATCTTTTCTTCAGAACCAAGTGATGACCCTTATATCTTACCATAACACCTATTAAATTTCTCTAAGTTTGACAAAACAAAGCACCATAAGCTGATTGTTTGAAAAAAAAAAATCCTGAACCAGTTCCCTATCACCATTACAGATAGTGAAAGATAGAGTCCTATAGCATCTCTTAGTTTTGTATCCTTGTGTTGAGATTACTTGCTACACCTCTACATTGCTCTAGAAACTGAAGTATTTTACATAAAATTGTAATACTTGATGCTCAAAGAATCATTCTGCATTTGGAACACAAGTATAGGTAATGGCTTGGCATCAGCCATGCAATAAGTTTTACATAGTATAGAGGTATTGTTGCCTAGGATTGGCCTGGCGTTGACTTTAGGCATTCCTTGAAATGCCTGTATGTTCTGCTAACAGCCTGTGTGCAATTATCATTGCTCCAAGTATTGTTGCTGTCAAAGCCGCAGGTCTCTTTGATTATTTTGTGGGTTTCATCAGATACCACAGCATGACTCCCAGCGTAATCCACTAATCCTCACCAGTCATCGGCATCAAATGTTTTAGGATTTCCCAACTGTGACTCGGTCATGATTAATTAGTATGAAAAACCATAGCCACAAAACTCTATGATAATAGTTAGAATTCAAGGAAGGTTAGAAAGAATGCATTATTGAATGTGATAATTACATCATATTTATATATTAAAATAAAGATCAAATATATTCAAATTTAAACTCTTAGACTCTATTTAAGACTCTATGTAATCTATCTTAATTCATCTCAAACTTTATCATAACATAACAAATTCTATCTTACTAAGAACTCTTAATCACCCTTATCATAACAGCACATACATCAAACCTTATCTTAATTCTCTAACACCCCCCTCAAATACATGGGGATTAGAAATCTTCATTGTGTTTGATCACAAATGGCTACAATATGATGATAGTTGCGAGGATGTGACATGTAGATGATGAAAAGGTGATCTTGATGGTGTCCTATTGGGAAAATGATGACAACCTTGCTGGAATAATGATGATGACATGATGACCAGTTGGCCTAATGAGAACCTGTTACTTTTTTTTAGGGATCTTCCAACAAAAAACAAGACCTCAATGGGTCAATTCAAATGCACCGATGGGCTGACTTCTTAAGCCAATACAAAATGAGCTACAACGGGCCAATGTGAAAAATGCCAACAACGACCAATAAAGACCTCAATGAGTCAATCCAAATGCCTCGATGGGCTGGTTTCTTAAGCTAATACAAAGTGGGTCACAATGGGCCAATCTGAAAAAAGGGCTAACAATGGCCACTAAAGACATCAATGGGTCAAAGAAATGCCTCAATAGGTTTTTTTTTTTTTTTTTTAACACAAAAAGTTTATTAAAACTAAAGAGAGTAAAACACGCCTGAAAAAAGAATACGAGATCAGATAGAAGAAGGATTTTGTTTTTTGTGTCTAGGCTCCAGACTCGTAATCATACCCATATTATCAGTGTTCTCAACTGCCAACCCTCAATCTCACTGTAGCGTCACCGGCGTCGATAACTCTAGTGAGGCCTCAATACTTTGGAGTCCGCATGGGTAGTTTCAAGTAGACCATGTTTCATGCCTCATAATCCCATAGAAAGGAGGTATTGTGGACCCACCTATTTTTTTCGTAAAAGATTGTGCACTGCCACCAAACTTGCGGTTACTGAACACATAATCATTTTCACATAGGTTGAAGCAACCAATACCTTGAAACACTTCATTATATAATGTGCTACTCCAGGACATGATTGGTTGAGGATATGGCTGTACACTAGGAACAACATTTTTATTACAGATGAAAGTGACAAATAGTGTCCCATGATCAACAATGATGGTACCTCCACCGCTAAACCTTCTTACAACAGGAACCTGATCTAACTTCAAGAAGCTCAGAGGGTTTCCCTAAAATCCCCATGACAATGGTGGGAATATTTGTTCCATCATTGATGATACACCAATTCTCTGAAGAGGTCCGAAGAAGCTGTTCCTCCAAGTATAGTTGATGTAGAATGGGTGCTCCTTTAAATCTTACAATATTCATCAGTGGAAGGCCAATGCTTCTAGCTTGAGATATAGTACTCATTGAGTAGTAGGATTCAGTCAGATCAACTTACTATCAGCTGAAGAATCCATGGAAAGTCCTTCCAACAATAGAGGCAACCATAAATGTCCCAGTTGAGTATCAGGCCTTCTCTTACTACTTTGTCACAGAATGGACTAAAGAACGAACTATGCTCGTATTCACTGGCAAATCTCCAACAAATTCAATTTTGGGATCTCTCAAACAAAGTTGGTAAGAGTTTCGGTTCTCTGAGTTGAGAAGATTCAACATCGAACAACACGAAGTTGAAAAGAATCTCGGTTGTCTTTCCTTACTTTGTCGTCCAAAATAATAATAAAAATAAAAAAAAAAAAAAAAACTAGAAGTTGAGCATATGGGTGAATGCGAGAAACGCAACCAAAGTAAAAGTGAAAGTAGAACTAAAATAGAATTGACTATAATAAGAAATATGAATGGAAAATTAAATTAAACAAGAAGACTAAAAAGAAAGGGTGGGTAGGATTCTGGCCACCCTTGGAAACACAGGAAGAACGGTGGGAGGTTTCTAGGTTCAGACCTTTGACTCTAATACCAACTTAGAGTTCAAGGAAGACTAAAAAAAATGCATTATTGAATGTGATAATTACATTATATTTATAGACTAAAACAAAGACCAAACTTATTCAAACTCAAACTCTTAGACTCTATCTAGGACTCTATGTAATTTATCTTAATCCATCTCAAACTCTATCATAACATAACAAATTCTATCTTACTGAGAACTCCCAATCACCCTTATCATTACAGCCCATACATCAAACCCTAAAATCATGGCCTTTTATGCATTACTATGGCCCTACTTTAGGTCATTTCGTCCAATCCAAGATGGGGCCACATCAATACAGGGCCACTACTCCAACCAAGCTCAGACTTGCTACCCACGAGATACATAGTGGTGGTGCTCTGTTGATATGGAAGTGGGTACAATTTGTGGGCAGCAGATCCCCAGTCGCTCCAACTAGAGTAGCTGACTTTTCTGTGCTTTAGCTTACATGAGCAAGGAATCAAGGACTGTGCTTTGACTTACATGGGTGATGCGTGAAAGTATAAGATTTTCATTTGGGTTAATTATTTAAATATATCGGGGACATATCTTGTTAAGGAATTTAATCATTGAGATTAACAAAAAATTAAAAAAAAACAAACATGCCCTTAATTGTTCTTTAATTTTTTAAAACAAGCACCTGACCATTAACTGAGAATAACAAAACCCCAAACTGAATTTGTTCACCTTTTTCTCCTTCCACTCCAATGGCAATTAGGGTTTTTAATGTTTTTGAAATAATAGATCTGATATGTCATTGAACCTCCCCCAAATAAGTAGCAAAAACTATTATTCCCGTGGAGAACCTATGTCCATCGGGGATCGGCGATGGAGGATAACTTTTACCCTGATGAGGATCACAGTCAGAGATGAGGATTAATTTCAAAATTGGGGTCGAAGATGGAGAATATGATCCCCGCCCTGCTTGCCATTTCTATTCTAAGAGGATCCCCAAGTTTTTATAAGAATGGCTAAGGCTAAATAACCCATTTAGGTGGATCTGCTGCAAACAAAATGCATGTTACCACATTGACAACATTAAATCATCTAATCATACATCGGGAGCATCTAGAGATGTTACCTAAGTGTTGCTGCCATGTTGTCAGCATGTTAGCACACATTTTGCTGGCAGTAGCCAGATACATGACATGGCGTGTCAAAATTAGGAGTTCAGATATATCCTAAAAGAACAAAGTATATATAAGAGTACTCTGAGAGCATGGCATCCAATCATATATTGGGAATATCTTGGATTGATTACGTTATATTCATAGGAGTTGTTTTCCATCTATGGCTGGATATCGTGGTCTCAAAGTGTTCACACAAGGTACAGTTTTTACTAAGAGGAAAGAAGGATTGAAGCTTTGTTGTAGGCCATGAGTCTCAACCTTGCAAAGCAATCACCATGGGTAAGAGGTTTTAAGGATAGTATGCAAAAGATTCATAGCCCATGTCGAGAGAAAGTAAAGGTGGAAGATCCAAGGACTTAACTTTTGAATTGTTTGTTAGACAGTTGTATGTCCTTAGCTCCAATCAGAATGATGTACATTATGAATTTATTGTAAATGAATAAAGTACATATTTAACTCATGTTTCTGTGTAATACCCTTAAACTGGACACTTATGAGAGTCGTGTTAGTTTAGAATGTTCAAAGTCATTGGATAAGTCTGGGGAGATTTATCCTGCCAAGGCTGACACAGGTGTGCTGCCAAATGTTGGGGTGGCCTGTCTCAGCCGCCAGGGTGAGACCCAAGGCACATGTAGTGTAGGATTAATTAAATCTTTGAACCGGACCATATTTCTGATATTTCCCTGGACCTTGGAGATTGATGGGCAAAACTGGAATGTTACACCTGACCCCTAGACTCGATTATGATACTACACTAGGTGTTAGATTGGTCTGTCTTTGATATGTCAATCAGTGAGAGATCTTTAGCGGGGGTCAAAACCTAGGTATGTTGGGACTGTTTGAGAATTCATCTCAGTGGATGATCATAGTGACAGGATCAGCCCCTTTGTCGGACAAAAGTAATGATCGGGGATGCATTCTCTCTGATGGAAACCAAGACTGCCGGCAGCCAATTTCAATCGTTGAGATATTTTTTGCAAAATATATTTTATATGAGATATGAAAGTATATATATTATGGTTTTCGAACGTTTGCAAAAGGTTTTAATTCCCGGGATCCATGTGAGTAGAGAGTGCAACAATGTTTCTTGCAGCCGAGGGAGAGGTCCTCTCTTGTCGGGCAGTGTTTGATCATTATGGGCTGAGAGGTTAAGTGTAAGACCATTTAGGGTAATACCTGATGGGCTAATCTTGCATCTACCCACAATCCCTGGGTGTTACAAGGTGGCTTGGCCCAAGGACCACTTAGGGTAAGTGTTGGGCCCATAGAGCCCATGTGATGGGTTTCAGGGGGTGCACTGTCCATAACAGTGTATTCGGCCAGGCCTTGTAAGAAAGGCTGGGTTGAACCCATGTGGCTGATGTGTAGATCAATTTTTGGGTCCCACGCCATACAAGGAAGCCCAACTGGGCAGCAGTTTGGAAGGCTAGGTGAGCACATCACTTTATTGGGGCTATTCCCATTTCAAACTGTGCTGATTGATCAGTTAAATAAGGGGTGAATTCTAGGATTGGATTAGCAGATAGGATTGGATGTTAACCCTATCCACTCAGAGATCCATATCTAAATCTGAAAATCTACTAATAAGATTAAGAGAAGGCTGATCTAATTTGCAGATAAGATAAGGGTTTACCCATATCACTTAAAGGGAATTCTGATCCAGATATGATTTGGATCAGCAACTTTTAATGGGATTAGGAGCTGATCCCTTTAAAGTTATAAAAGGAGGAGGGGGCGGCAGCCTTTAGTAGAGATACATTCACATCCTCTTCGGAGCTAAAATCACAGAAGGAAGAATTCAGCAACCCTGCGAAATTCTTTCTTGCCGCCTCCTTCCTGCTGCCACCTCACCTGCCAGTTCGATCTCCAGTTCAGTGGGAGAAATCAAGATTGGATCTTGATATCAGTTCCTTGTGAAGGGACTGATAGGAAGTTGTGCTCACGTGCCATCCTGCTAATTCTTGTGAAGGATTAGGTTCTTGGGAAGAACACTGTTGAATCTGCTTCATCCTGCACTGCACCATCTTCAATGGGAGTAGTCTTTGGATCCTTCCTTGGGCGTGAACACCTTCGTTGGGAGATATTATTTCTTATTATCAGGTATATCCCTCTCCAACTGCTTTTGTACAGATCTGATTCGGTTTATGGTTCAAGATTGATCCTTGAAAAATATGATTTTTCTAAAATAGGGAATACGATTCCCAGTAGGATAGAGATAAATTTTTGAAATTTGCCCATTCTATTCCGCAAGATTTGGGCATCCATACGATGGATATCTCATCCCTTCATTATTGGCCCTTCTCTTTCCCCATTTAGATTGGTAGTTCAGATTAATCAATGGTGATGGTAAGTTAAGTAATTTAAGACATTGGAAGAAATTGAAGAAATATCAAATGAGGAAGAAGGAAACTCCTTTATCTTGCATTTGACTCACTACTACAATATAAGCTACAATTGGTTCTATGGGCTTTTATTGAAAAAATTCCATCACATTAGTGCCATGTAGGAATTGGCGTTTATTGTGCATGAAACCACTGTCTGGTTTCAATGTTTATTAAATAAATACTAAAAAACATAAACACTTGGATTTATGTCCATGAGGCATTTGAGGAAATGTCAAATCCTTGTTTCCCCCAACACCCCAACAATTCTTGAAATGAAATGCTTATGTGGCATACTTTATGGGGTGTTAAGCTAACAACAAATTAAAAGCAAGAAACATTTAAAGTAGAGTTTTTCAAATAAGCATTTAAAGGGCAAGGGCAAAATTCATCATTTCTTGATGCATAGGCTACTTGCAACATGATTGGACTTTAGAAGGCTGTTTACTTATGTCTTAAAAAATCAAGCCTATGACAGGTTTGCCATTCTTGAGAAAAATAATTGGCCTTTTGAAGGCTGTATACCCTATGACCAACCTCAAAAGGTGAGTTTGTATAAATGAATAAAGTACATTATGACAGTGTATGCCCTTAGCTCCAATCAGCATGATGTACATTATGACATTTATTGTAAATGAATAAAGTACATATTTGATTCATGTTCTTATGGTAAGTTTTCTATGTAATACCCTTAAACTAGACACATACGAGACTCGTGTTAGTTTAGAATCTTCACAGTCGTTGGATAGATCTTGGGAGATTTATCCTGTCAAGGCTGACACTAATGTGTCGCCAAGTTGGTTGGGGTGGCTTGTCTCAACTACCAAGGTGAGACATGCAGTGTGGGTTTTCTTGAAATCCTGAACCAGACCAAAATTCCAGTATTGCCCTGGACCTTGGAGATAGATAGGCAAAACTGTAATGTTACACCTGACCCCTAGACTCGATTATGATGCTGCACTAGGTGTCGGATTGGGCTATCTTGGATATGTCAATCAGTGAGATCCTTAGAGGGGGTCAAAACCTTGCTATGTTGGGACAGTCTGAGAATTCATTTGAGTGGGTGATCATAGTGGCAGGATCAGCCCCTTTTCTCGGACAAAGTGAATGATTGGGGATGTACTCCCTCTAATTGAAACATAAACTGCCGACAGTTGATTTCAACCGTTGAAATTTGTTTTTGCAAAATATATTTATATAGAGATATAGATACATACATACATATATATATATATATATATATATATATTATGGTTTCAAAATGTTTGCAAAATGTTTTAATTATCGTTATCCATATGAGAAGAGAGTGCAGCACTGCACCTTACAGCCGAGGGAGATGTCCTCTCTTGTCGGGCAGTGTTTGATCATTATGAGCTGAGAGGTTAAGTGTAAGATCATTGTGGAACATACATGATGGGCTAATCTAGCATCTGCTCACAGTCCTTGGGCCTTCATAAGATGGTTGGACCCAAGGACCATTTATTGTAAATGTTGGGCCCATTAAGAGCCCATAGTGATGGACTCAGGGGTTCACTGTATTTAGTAGTGAATTTTGCCAGACCTTGTAGTAGAGGAAAGACTGAACCCATGTGGTTGATGTGTAGATCAATGATAGGGTCCCACGCCATGCAAAGAGAGCCAAGCTAGCCAGCATTAAAGCGGAAGTGATCCTGAAAGATTATAGGGCATAAAAGCCCATTTCGAACTGGGTTAACTAGATTAATTAAACAGAGGCGGATTTGGGATTTGGATCAGCCGATAAGATAAGGGATTATCCTTATCCACTTAAAGAGTCCATATCCAAATAAAGCTTTGGATCAAAAGGAACTCCTAATTTCATTGGGAAGGCTAATCTTTATCTGCAAATAAAATAAGGGATTATCCTTATCACTTAAAGAGTCCAGATCCAAATAAAAGATTTGGATCAGGAAACTCCTAATGAGATTAGGAAATTGTCTCTTTAAGGTTATAAATAAGAGAGCAGGGCGAACCTTCAAAACACACTCACTGAATACAGACAGAAGACAACACAGTTAGACTGATCTTGCCTTCTGCTCTTGCCGCCCTACCCTGTTCGATCTCCAGTTCTTGGATTGGATCAAGATTGGATCTTGATATTGTTTATTGCTACAAGAAACAATTTAGAATTTGTGCTCATTGTCCCATTCGATTCTTGTTGAAGAATTACTAGTTCTTGGTAAAGAACTACCTGTTGATCCTGCCTCATCCTAAGTTGTGTCATCTTCAGTGGATGGAGGATTTGGTGCACTCTTTGGGCGTGAACACCTACGTTGGGAGGAGGATTCTTGCGTAGATCCCGTATTAGGTATATTCTCCCTTAATTTGGTTTCAGATTTGGTTCAGTTTGGTTACAAGAACGAACCTTGAAAATGCAATTTTCTAAATTGGGAATAGGATTCCCGGATGGGAGTAAAGAAATTTTTGAAATTTCGCCCAACCTTCCTATAGGGTTTGGCCATCCATATGATGGATCTCCCATCCCTTCAGTGGTATCAGAGTCAGGTTCAAGTCTTGAACTAAATCAGAATAGATATGAATCTCCACAAATGGGCAAAAGGCGTTCTACCCGATTTGCGCAGTTAGCGTTTTTTTTCTGGGAATTGGTTCCCAGATTATGGGTAGATGATCTGGAAAATAAATATTTATTATTCTCTAATATTTATATAATTGTTCTATGAATGTTTCTAGAAATTTTGAACGGCACATGTGGTGGAGATCGAATCTTTATGGTGCCAAGAATGGCACACCCTGCGATTTCTTTTCTATTCAATTCTTGTTTGTAAATAATTTTTTTTAAACAAATTGTATAGGAATTTGATGTGATGTAATAATAGAAAAATTAGATATTTCTATTTTATTTCCCTTTGGAGAATGTTGGAACGTGCAATAGAGGAGAGAAAGATTTCACAGAAATAAGTTCTGCGATATGCAATTTTGCAGATATCGATTCTGCAATCTGGGATTAACTGTTCTTTGCAGGTTTGCAGGATATCCAAGAAAAATCACAGTGCAGCCCTCTGTTTTAGTTTCTTGATAATTTGATTATCTTGAATTAATTTTTCTTTTCATATCATTATTCTTGAATTAAATCTTGAACTAGACACCAAAACTTGGGCCGATTTACACCAGATTTGGTCCAAATTGGTTGGACCGAATTCTTTGTTCGATGGGGTTGGCTTTTCTAACCCTAATTTGATTTAGGCCAGAGGGTTGATGGCCCACTTCAAGTTTTAATTTGGCCCACCTCTATAAAACCTAAATTTAATATGATAAAACTGATCAACCCTAATTTAGCTACATGGGCCGAACTGCTTTTTGTAGTACAACCCATGTACCTAGATAATGTTATATGATAATATTATGGGCTTTGTTGGGCTGATACTGATTTAATCAAATTAATTAAGGGTTTTACAGATATTTTAATTGATTGGATCAATTTATTTCATGCATGTAATGTATGGATGTGTGATGTGCTACGTACATGAACCATAAGTACTTGGCCCATGATTAATTCGATAGTGGCTCTTTCGCACACCATGGATGAATGCATATCATTGTCATGGTGTCCATAAGATCATTGGGTGATCTCCTTGTTTGGCATATCATTAATTCGATAGGCCACTTTGGTTTGACCTAAATAAAACTAGGGCATAATATTTTGTTCCCTCCATTGAAATATGAGTGCATGTGATAGGGGGATTCATATGATTAACTCTCTAAAGGCCTTCCATCATTAACATGAAGATGGGTCTTTCAATAATGAGGAAATGCACTATAAAATTGGATTATCCATTTGCTGCTAGATCTGTTGGATTGTTTCATAAGATGATAAGGGCATCATAGACCGATGTGGGAGGGGCCTATCCTAAAATGGAAGACTCTCTCACGATACCTTGGCTTCACGAATATCTCTTTGACAAATTCAATGACTACTTAAAGGAAAATGGGATAGTATCACAACTAGCTCCTCCTGCTACACCACAGCTAAATGGTGTGTTAGAAAGGAGGAACCAAACTTTATTGGATATGGTCCGATCACTTCTCGTACACTCAGAATTACCCACATTCTTTTGGGGTTATACATTAGAGACTGCAATATATGTGCTGAACTGGGTTCCAACCAAATCCGTTCTGAAGACTCCTTATGACCTTTAGACCAGTAAGAAACCAAGTGTGGGACACTTGAAGATTTAGAGTTGTCTGGCACATGTTAAAAGAACAAGTGCTGACAAATTAGAATCTAAAACCAGTTGTTGCCTATTTGTAGGTTACCTAAAAGGCTCTGTAGGGTATTTATTCTATGACCCAAGAGAGCAAAAGGTGTTATGTAGTTGAAATGCCCATTTATTGGAGGAAGATTACATCCTGAACAATCATTTTCAAAAAGTTGTTCTTGATGAGGAGAGCTCAGGAGTAGTGGGAGATGTCCTAGAAGCTCCAGTTAATAACCAACCTAGGAGATCTACCCGAGAATCCAGGCCTCCAATTCGTTACGACTATGACAAAGAAAGTTACTTGGTGGAAGCCACGACCTGTGAGGAAGATCCCATGATTTATACGGAAGCTATGTTGGACATAAATTCCTTGAAGTGGGTAGATGCCATGAGAGTTGAGATGGACTCAATGGAGACCAATGGAGTCTGGACTCTGGTAGATCCGCCCCTTGGGGTAACAGCAATTGGTTGCAAATGGATATATTAGAGGAAGAAGGGCCTCGATTGTAAGGTTGAAACCTACAATGCCCGTCTTGTGGCTAAAGGGTACACTCAGAAAGAAAGAATTGATTATGAAGAAACCTTTTTGCCCATGGCCATGCTTAAATTCATTAGGATCCTGCTAGTTGTAGCAGTATAGCATGACTACGAGATTTGGAAAATGGATGTCAAAATTGCGTTCCTGAATGGAGATCTTATTGAACATATCTATATGCAGCAACTGCAAGTCAGGAACACATGGTATGTAAACTCAACCGATTCATATATGGACTTAAGCAAGTTTCTAGGAGCTAGAAAATTCGGTTTGACTCTACTATCAAACAATTTGATTGTGTTTACAGGAATACCAGTGGGGATAAGGTTATCTTCTTGGTTCTGTATGTAGACGACATTCTACTCATTGGGAATGATGTCAGAATGTTGACTACGGTGAAAGTGTGGCTTTCATAGCAATTCTCCATGAAAGAATGGCTTTTATTTTTATATCTTAATTTTATATTTATGCAACTATAAAAGGGAGGAAAATGTGCTTATATTTCAACCAATGTTTTCAACGCTGGTGACTCAATCGGTTGAACCGCTCGAACCGTCACCCAATCAAGATTCTAAGTCTAATTTGAGTAAATGCTAGAGAAAGGTCAAAACCCCTTGACTTGGTCAAAAACCATCCTACACTTTGATGTTTGATTGAGGTGATTGGTTTTTTATTTTGGGTAACTTTTCGGATCTCTATGTGCCCCAAGGTTCTATGGGCACCTTATCCCACTATTTTTTCAAAAAAACCCTTTTTGGCCTTAAATCGCATTTTTTATTATTTTTATAAATAAAAATTAAAAACTGAATTAAAAAACATAAATTAAATACAAAGTAATACATATATCATAATACATCACCCAATGACTAGACGAGATGGGGTGCTTGGCAGGAGCTGCCCTCAGGGTATCTACCCCATTGGGAGCCATGGGCATCACAATGGACACTCCACACACACTCCACTGGTTCAACGCCCCCTCGGCCCCAAGAAAGTCGGCCCCTCCATATCCAATAGTAGCAGTCGACGCGCTAACAAGTCGTCGAAGACCTCCTGCCTCCCAAGTTGACAAGGGGGTGGGGGAGATCCAGTAGGGTCCTGTGACAACCGTCAAGACTATGAAAAGTATTATTGAATTAAAAGCCCCTGGGACAAAGGTGAGTGTTGTGGCCATTACAGTCCCCCGAGGATTGGAGGATGACGCCACACCTCTCCCACACCTATTTTAGACCTTCATGACCTCCTCAACAATTGTTAGGCATGAAGGAACCAAGAATTAGTTTTAGAGAACTCTGGGAACCGGTCTGACCCGTTCCACATTCGAGAGGACAAGGGCGAGACCCAAGCTCCCATCGACAAAAGAATCGTCGACCTCCAAGTGTAGATCTGTGCCATGCAAGATGAACTTAGACAGGTCAAGGAGGGTTGAGGTGATGCCTCCACCAATTGGAACCCTTCGTCCAACAAAATGGATGCCTTCATTGACTCCATCACCTTGGAGCTGCTCCCACCTCACTTCAAGGATCCCGCGTTGGAAATGTATGATGGCACCACTGATCCAAATGACCACCTGAAAAGCTTCCGAGTGCTCATGCTCCTCTATGGATATTCCAACACCTTAACATGCTGAGCTTTCCAAGCGACTTTCAAGGGGGGAAGCTCACCAATGGTTCTCTGGGCTCCAATCTCAATCCATCAACTCCTAGCAGTTTGTCGACCTCTTCCTTTCCCACTCCATCAGTAGCCAACAGTGTAATAAGACCATCGTCTCCCTAATGTCAATCAAGCAAAAGTGCAAAGAGAGCCTTCGACCTTACATTGACTGCTTCAAGAAGAGCTCGAAGTCCAAGACCTTGACCCCTCAGTTTCCATGCACGCTGCAATCAATGGCCTTTGCCCCAACCCTTTCAAGAATAAGGTGGAATTTTTGAAGAAGGCCCAAAAATACATCACCATGGAAGAGGCCGAGGCCAGTGAGCGCCTCTAAGAGAATGAGGCCGACCCCAGCTGAGGGGTATTAGAGAAGAAGAGAAAGGACCGACATGGTCATGGCCACATCAACAACAACAAAGACGTCGACAAGAAGCTGCCAACCCTATCCTTCACCAAGTATATGCCAATCAACTCCACCTGAACACACATCCTCATGCAACTGGGGAAGGAGGAGTACATGAAGTGGCCCGCCAAGATGAAGAGGAACTCCAAGTGGGGTAATCCGAAGAAGTACTACGAAGAAGTACTACAAGTACCATCATGGCACAAGCCACGATACCAAGGACTACTATGAACTCAAAGATGAGATTGAGTCCCTCATACATTGTGGTCACTTGAAGGAATATGTGGGGGCAATGTCAGCGCCTTGTCCTCACAGTAGCAACAACAGCAGCATCACAACAACCTGGCTGAAGTCATCGACTTCATCACCGAGGGTACGACCTCGGGTGGAGCCTTGGCCTTGGCCCACAAGGCCTATGCCAGATAGTTCAACATCCAAGGGTCGACTCCCAAAAAGCCGAAGAAAGACAAAGTCATCTCCTTCTCAGACAATAACTTGAACGGGGTCTCGGTACCCCATGACGATGCATTGGTGGTGACAATGACCATCGCCAACTTTATGGTGAAGAGGATTCTTATTGACAGCGAATTATCAGCCAACATCCTCTTCTACAAAACTTTTGAGAAGATGAAGTTGTCGCCAGAGTGACTACAGCCAACCAATGTGCCACTCGTCGGCTTCTTCGGTAATGCCATCAGACAGGAGGAAAGAATCACCCTACCAGTCATAGTAGAAACAAAGCCTCGGAAGGGGATAAGGATGACCAAGCTCTTGGTCATGAGGATAGGCTGCCCCTACACTGCCATCATTGGGAGGCCGACCCTTCATGCACTCAAGGCGGCCATCTCCTCCTACCACCTTGCCATGAAGTTCCCAATCGAGTATGGCGTCGGAGTCGTTCGAGGGAACCAACAAGCGGTCAGACAGTGCTATGTGGCAACACTAAAATGAAAGAATAAAGAAGATTTTTCGTTGGAAGGGCTTGACCTCAGGGATGAACCAGCTAGCCAAGGCCAACCGGCCAAAGACTTCATCTCGATGCCCCTAGATGAGGCCAAGCCTGAGAAGACAATGTGCGTCGGGTCTAACCTTCCTCCAGACACCCTTTCTGAACTGGTAAGCTTCCTCAAAACTAATGCCAACATCTTTGCTTGGTCTACCACTAACATTCCAAGAATTAACTCCTCGGTCATTATTCACAGGCTAAGCGTGAACCCGTGCTATAGGCCAGTTCAGAAAAAAAAAAAAAAAAAAAAAAAAGAGGAACTTTGCACTGAAACATTGGAAAACCATCAAAGAGGAGGTAGACAAACTACTTGATGCTGACTTCATTCGAGAGGTACACTACCCTAATTGGTTGTCCAATGTGTTCATTGTTAAGAAGGCTAGTGGGAAATGACAGATGTATATTGATTTCACAGACCTAAACTGAGCATGCCCCAAAGAAAACTTTCCTTTGCCAAGGATAAACCACCTTGTTGATGCCACCACAAGGTTTGAGTTATTCAGCTTCAAGGATGCCTTCTCCAATTACAACCAAATAAAGATGCACGCCAATTACAAGTTGAAGTATTACCTCGCCTTGCCCCCTTTGTCCACATAGTCGTTGCCAGGAGACACACTATTCTTATACCTCTCAGCCGGGGATGAGGCCATCAGTTCTGTTTTGGTGAGAGAAGAAGGTGGAGTGCAGACACCTATCTACGGTGTCAGTAAGGTCCTCTGCAACACCAAGACCAGGTACCCTTAAGTGAAGAAGTTGTCCTTCGCCTTGGTGGTTTCAACTAGGAAAATCAGACCCTTCGATTCAATTTACCAAATGGGCTATTGAGTTGTCTAAGTTCGACCTACGGTACCAGCCAAGGCCTACAATCAAAGAGCAAGCCTTGGCGGATTTCTTGGTGGACTACACCTTTAGTAGAGCCCTTGGCCAGGCTCCCATAGAAGATGAGGGACCCCGGCCGACCTGGAAACTATTTGTGGGTGGATCTTCCAATGCTAAGGGAAGTGGAGCAGGCCTCATACTCCTCACTCTAGATGGTAATGAGGTGGAGTACGCCTTGAGATTTGACTTCTCGGCCTCCAACAATGAAGCCGAGTACGAGGCCTTGTTCTCCAGATTGCAACTTTCCAAAGACCTCAAAGCCCAACTCATTAAAGTTTTCAGCGACTCTCAATTGGTGGCGAACCATGTAAATGGTGAGTATGAGGCTTGAGAACTCAACATAGCTAAGTACTTGGCCAAAGTACAAGATTTATCCCACCACTTTCAGTGCTTCACTTTGCTACAAGTCCCACGGGTCGAGAATATGAGGGTCGATGCCCTATAAGTACTTCGGATCTAGCCCTCAGCCACACTGGCTGTGTCGAGAAGCTAGCACGACCCAACATTGAAGAAGTTTAGGTGCTCCCAGTGCAAGCCAAGAAGTTTAGGTGCTCCCAGGTAGCTCGTTATGCTTTTCTTGAAGGAAAGTTATATAGAAGATCTTTTACCTTACCCTACCTCCGATGCCTTCGTCAGGAGGAGGGTGAGTATGTGATCCAAGAAATCCATGAAGGCATCTGCAGCAACCACCTCGGAGGCAGAGCCTTGGCCCAAAAAGTACTAAGGCAAGGGTATTTTTGGCCGACCATACAAAAGGATGCAGCTGAGCTAGTGCAGAAGTTTGATCGATGCCAAAGGCACTCCAGCATCTCCCATCAGCCAGCCACAACCCTCTCGACCCTCAACAATCTATGGCCCTTTGCCAAGTGGGGAAGGGATCTCCTCAACCCCTTCCCTCAAGCCATTGGGAATAGGAAATACCTTGTCATCATAATTGACTACTTCACCAAGTGGGTTGAAGCCGAGCCCTTGGCCACCGTCACAGCCAAGATGATTCAGAACTTCTTTTGGAAGAACATCATTTGTCACTTCATCATCCTCCACATGCTCGTCACTAACAACGGCAAGCAATTCGACGATGCCAGGTTCAAAGAATGGTGTGCCAGCTTCGGCATCAAATAGTAGTACACCTCAATAGGTTACCCTCAAACCAATGACCTAGTCGAGGTCACTAATAGAACCATCCTTAACGGATTCAAGACAAGGCTAGACAGATCCAAAGGGCTTTGGGCCGACGAGCTATACAGTGCCCTATGGGCCTATTGGATGACACCTTGGATAGCCACAGTTTAGACCCCGTTAAACTTGACTTATGGCATCGAGGTTGTCATTCCAGCAGAGATCGACTAGCAGAGTTTCGAACTGAGACGTACAATGAAGCCAATAATGATGAAGAACTCAGGAACAACTTGGATCTGTTGGAAGGAGTCTGAGAGCATGATCAACTCAGAGTCATGGCCTACCAGTAGAGGGCCACCCGCTATTACAACTCTCAAGTGAAGGAGTGACACTTTAAGGAAGGAGACCTTGTCCTTAGGAAGGTCATGGTGCTCGAGCCTAGTGTTGGAAAGTTATCCCTAACTGGGAAGGATCCTATAGAATCAAGCAAGTTGTTAGCCTCGGCTAGAGTACTTGGGTGGAAAACTAGTTCCATGTATTTGGAACTTCGAGAACCTTTAGATGTACTACCAATGAGATGTAATATTTTATAAGGCTTATAAATGAAAAGTGCAAAAGTTCCTCCCCCCCGGCTCCAAATTTAATGTAAACGTTCCAACTATGCTCAACTACCAAGATCCCTTGGTCGTGTGACCAATTGTAGCACACAACCTTTGTCAAGGTTACACGCTCGGCCTGGACGACGGCCAAGGCACACGAATCTCAATGAATCATACACCTACTTGCTTTTTCGCTAAGGCAAGAAACCTAGAGGACCTCGGCCATGGCATTGGTCAACGACTTTGGCCCAATACCTAGTGAACAGACACACTAAAAAATGGACAAGTCACTTCACTAAGATAGGAAATACCCCATGAACTCGGCCAGACCTACCTCGGCTGCACGCAGGTTCATGCAATCAAATCCCCAAGGAAAGTTAGGCCAGGTGGCTAAGGCATTCGCCTTCCTTGCCTTCTCACTAAGAAAGGGGGCCTTGAGCCCTTGGTAGCGTAGCCCAACCTCGACCTAATTACCTTAACAGGGATTAATAGAAAGTCGAGAGCTAAGGCACTCTTCTCCCTTTCCTTCTCGCCAAGGAAAGGGCCCCCGAGCCCTCGATGGCATAGCTCGGCCTTGGCCTGACTCCCTTAAACTTAACTTCCTAAGTGAGTGGCTAAGTAATGAGCAACTACTTCTTTGCTACTTGTGACCTCTCGAAAGGGGGCATCGGCCCCTAGCACAATAAAAGAAAAGAAAAGAAAATGCAAGCACAAAAGGGCACAAGTAAGGCAAAAAATATGTTCCATTGATTTGTTCATTTGACTTTACAAAAAGTGGCCTCGGATGGAGGAGGCAGAGCCCCTTACAAGATTTATTGTACAAGAAAGGGAAAAAGGGAAGGACAAACAAAGGACGACCCCTCAGGCTTCAGTGTTCCCCTCGGTTGCTTTAGTTGGCACAGGTTGCTCTCCACCAAGTTGACCCTTGGACGGTTGTACCCCGTCAGCTGGAAGGGACCCCTCGGTCACCAGATCAGGTTGGAGGCCCAACTAGCTATCATCAAACCCAGGCAACATGGCCAACACCTGAACCTTGGTATCTTTGATACCCTCTAGGTACGAAGCAGCACTGAAGGTAGCCAACTCCTTCTGGTACTTCAGGGTCTCCTTCCACACCTCCACAGCCTCTTCAACCCTCTTCTCAGCAGCCTCTCACCTCTCCTCATCTGAGACCACCTTCTCCTTAGTAGCTTTTAGATTCTCCTCGGCCGACCTCAGAGAAGCCTTAGCGGACCTCAACATCTCCGTCTCAACTACAATCTCAGCCTCTAGGTCCTTCCTCCGGTTGTGCTCCTCCCGCATTTCCTAGGCAATGGACTCTCGGTCGCTCTTCGCCGTAGCTAAACAAATCTCCAACTACTCCCCCTTCTCTTTAGAGTTTTGCAGTTGATCCAAAAGGAGCTCAACTTTGTCACAAAGGCTGACAACATTAGACGACGCCTACAAAAGAAGCGCAAGGGAAAGCAAGAAAAAGAAAAAATCTTCTAAGCACAAAGGATTCTAGAAATGAGCAACATTGAATGAGCTAACAGGTAATGGTGTAGCTTTTGGCAAGCCCAAACAAAGGGCTAGACATGTTTTTTCTAGTATGGTGTACCTTATCTCATATTCATAGAATTTCTGACTTAGGTAGTAAATGTCTCTTTCCTTTTTACCTATCTCATCAGGTTGCCCCAATTTGCATCCAATGGAATCTTCCTGTATCGTCAAATACATAATCCAAGGTTTCCCAAGCCTAGGGGGAGCTAATACTGGTGGGTTGGTCAAGTACTCCTTAATTTTGTCAAATGCCTCTTGACAATCTTCATTCCATTTCATCGGGGTATTCTTAGCTGAAAATCGACTAGCATATTGGTGTAAGTTGTGCTATGAATCTACAGATATATTGCAATCTTACCAAAAAACTTCTAACTTCCTTTTCTATTTGGGAAGGAGGCATATCAATAATGGGTTTGACCTTAGTAGGGCCAATCTCAATCCCTTTTTGACTAATGACAAAGCCTAATAGCTTTCCTGATAATGCCCCAAATATGCACTTCAGGGGGTTTAACCTGAGGCGGAATTTCCTGAGTCTTTCAAAGAGCTTCTAGAGGTCTTGTAAATGATTCTCTGCCTTCTTGGTTTTGGCAATCTTGTTATCCACGTGTACCTCCAATTCCCTGTGAATCATGTCATGAAAGAGTGTTGTCATTGCTCCAGGTTCCCCATGGTATTATGAAGGCCATCTTTTCTTTGTCCTCCTCTGCCATTTTGATTTAGTTATATCCTGAAAATTCATCCATGAAAGAGAACATTTCATGTCCTATCGCGTCATCAACAAGAATGTCAATGTTTGGCAAGGGAAAATCATCCTTGGACTAGCTTTATTTAAATCCTAGAAATCCACACACATTGTAACCTTTCCATCCTTTTTAGGTATTGGCACAATGTTGGCTAACCATTTAGGGTAGGTTGCCACTTCTAGAAATCTTGCTTCGAACTACTTAACCTCTTCTTGAATCTTCAGAGACCACTTGGGATGGAGTTTCTAGAGCTTTTGCTTTACTAGCTTTGCATTGGGATATATGGGAATCTTATGTACCACCAAGTCAGTGTCCATGTCTTCGTACGACCATGCAAACACATCCCATAATTCTTTCAACAATTCTATTATGTCAAGTTTCTGCTTTTGGATTAAATGGCTCCCAATTTTTACCAACTTTGGGCTATTGTTAGTTCCAATATTAACTTCCTCTGAGTTAGCTTCTGGTCTTCTTTCCTCTTTCCGTTCAATCTGATTAATGATACTTTGAGGGATCTCCTCCTCTATTCCCATGAGAGCAAAGTCTAACTCAAGGTCAAAGTCATAGGCTAGTGAGATGGGTTCGGGTTCCTATAAGATGAAAAGGAGGAATAAACATGGGTATTGGAATTGGATCAAAAGGAGATTTTTCAAAAAAAAAGCGATTGGGCCCAAGCTGTGAACCAGGGCTGCCTATGTACCCTTTTGAGGGGGACCATGTTATTCGTAGTTCAACAAAGGATTTTCATTTCATTTGGATCAATGGAGTACAAAAACTTCTTTCGGGGTTGGGACATAGTGTAGAAAGCACTGAACCCCTAGTTTGAGAATTACTGCTTAACAAATCTCAAGAGAAAGGGCCTCTAGGCCCAAGGTAGTTGGAGAAGACATCCAGCTATGAATAGGCTCTTGCAAAGGGACAATTGACTGGGCAGGGTCTTCCATGAACTCACCTCCTATCGTACATACATCCCCATCCAAGGATTCCCAAATGGCATGATCCTTGAGCTCGTCAATTACCTCTACTCTGATAGGGACTTCCACCTTGCCCCAATCGATGGGACAACAAGTCATGTAGATTACTTCAGTATCCTCTTGTGCCTTTGATGATGAGTCGATGTCCTTTCGATCCTCTTGATTTTCAAGAAAAAGTAGTGAAATGTCAGGGATGTCAAGGGGGTTTTCAGGGTTGACTTGAGGGATTGGTGCTGGCTTAGGCATGGCTGCTAGGTTACTAGACTTGACAAAATGGAGTGGTGTTGAAAGAGGTACACCTTTCTTCTTCCTGCTTCATGGGCCAAACAGGTCATGTTCATCAGGTTTATAATCGAGGGAGAGATCCCTTAGCCTTAATAGGGTTCAATCTCCCTTGTTGCTCAATACCTAACACTTTGCTAGGGTCAAACTTCATATGATCCATCATTCGGAGGGGTGGCACTATTTTCCCTTGAACATTCCTTTCCTCTTGAACTTTCTTGATAGAATTCACTTCTTTAAACCGATAAGAGAAGAAACCTAGACCTTCCTCTAGGTGCTGAACTGATGATTCTATAGCTAGTGATGAGTTCATTATCATGGACCAACTTTAATCTCTGGTGGAGGGAAAGTGGCATGATTCCATTAGAATAAAGCCAAGGTCTCCCTAGTAATAGGGTGAAAGATGCTTGAATGTCTAGAACTTGGAACTAAATATGATAAGTATCATTTCCAATAGTCGCATTAAGTGTTACATCTCCCAAATTTGTCCTAACTAAAATGTCAAAGACCCTTACCATGATGGGTTTCTTCTTCACATTGTGTATACCCATTCCAAGTGCTTGTAGTGTTTTGAGAGTGCAAACATTTAAACTGGACCCGTTATCAACCAAGACAGTAGGGACCCTCATTCCTCTACAAGTCACTGTGATATACAACAGAAGATTGTGAGTAACACCATCTACTGGGATCTCATCATCCAAAAAGGTTATGACTCAAGGAGCCAGAATCATGCCAACCATCTGTGCTAGTCTTTATGGTTCTATACTTGGGAGAACAAGAGCCCTCTTGAAAACTTCCATAACCTAGTTCCTATGATGTTCTAAAGATAGTAACAGACCAAGTATTGAAATTTGTGCAGGTATTTTCGCTAGCTGATCCACTACATTGTATCAAGACTTTTCGATGGCCTTCAGGAAATCATCCTTCTCCTTGACTTTGCTCTCTTCATCTGGCTCCTCCCCTATCTTGTCCTTTCCTTTATCCACTACCCCAGTCACTGGCCTCGGGGGCAGGAACCTTCCAGATCTTAATAGGGCTCCATGTTCTGGGTCAATTCGATCTGCTTGTGCCACCACAGGCTTGGTGTAATAATTTCAAGGGACCTTGGATGAATCTTCTCCATAGAGTTTCGAGTAGGGAATGATAAAGGGTTTTTGTGGGAGGTGATCATTGGATATAGTGGAAGGCATGAAAGGGTTATTGGTAGATTGTGTAGAAGGGACTAGGATGCAGAAGGGAGGTCTAATAGTGCAAATGGTGTCGAAAGGTGGTTGAATGCATGGCATTAGTACTGTAGGTAGGGTCCCTATAGGAACAGTCAACACTGTGGGGTTCATGAACTGCCTATCTTCTTCAATGCAATAAATGCAATTGCTTTGTCCTACTCCGTGTGGTGGCATGGGATTTCTAGTGATCCCCATTGGTTGCTACCTCAGTTGCTCTGCTTGAAAGGTAAAGTGTCCATCGTCAATCAACCTCTAAACTGGATACTTGAGTTGCCAACACCTATCGGTCGCATGCTCTGGGCCTTGGTGGTAGGCACAATGGGCATTTTCATCGTACCCTCTTGGCTTAGGTTCTGGCGGTGGCTTCCATGTCAACAAACTCAAGTACCCTTCTTTTACCAATGTGGGCAATAACTGAGAGTGGGGGTATGGCAGGGGATAAACTCTATCCTTTTCTCTTTCTGGATATGAGGATTTTGGACAGCTACCATCAGTGGCTGCTGGGGATTGGTGGCGGGTATGGTCGTGGAGCCGGCACTGAATGAAATGGTTGGGGAGTGACAAGTGTTGGCATTGACGGTGTAGGTAAGTAAAACGGTGGTCGGGGACTGCCAGAATAAGTGGCTGCAACAAAATTAGGCCGAACATGTTGGTGAGGGGATGGGGAAATAACATGCACTTCATTTTCTAACTTCTTCTTGATGGGGGGTTTCTGGAAAAGGTTTGGGATGAGCCAACTCCCCCAATTGAGGGGTTAATTCTTCCTTGCCTTACGACCTCCTCGATCCTGATGGCCCCCCTGACAACCTCATTAAAATCTTTAAAAGGCTGGGCAATCCACATTGAATAATATGGCTCGCCTAATGTTTTTATGAACATCCTTACCATTTCTTCCTTAGGCATTGGATACCTCGATTTTTATGCCATTTACCTCCACCGGTATGCATACTCAAAAAAAAATTCTCCTTTCTTTGTGACAAGTACTTTAAGTCGGCTCGATCAGGAACTAGTTCCATGTTAAAGGAGTAATGATCCAAAAAGGCTTCAAAAACTTACTTCCAGGACTTCTTCTTCATAGGGTCCAACATGGCGAACCAGGTTCGTGCATCTCCTGTCAAACTCTTTTGGAACACCTGGATAAGGAGCCTCTCATTTGATCCGTATTGGAACATATCTCTATAGAAGATTTTAAGGTGGGTTTGTGGGGATCCTTTTCCATCATACTTTTCCAGTTCAGGCAATTTAAACTTCTCTAGGAGTACTACAATAGGGTATAAGCACAATTCTTTAAAGTCCATAGTTCCGATGTTATGAACCCCTTTTAGCTTCTGGATTTCTTTCTTCATTTTCTCTATTTCCTCTTTCATAGGATCGCTCGCAATTGAGGCTAGCTTGTTGGGGAAGATAGACTAAGAGACACGAAGGTCTTTTTCTTCAAAGTCATTGACTTGGTTGACTACTGGAGTTGTGGGTTGCTTGGTGAAGATGGTAGGTTGTGGCCTTAGGGTCGGCGACGTGGTACCCGCGGTGAATACAAACGGGGTCGAAATCCCAGTAGTGGTGGGGATGGCAAAGGTTTGAGCCTAGGTGGTGGCTTGGGGGGTGGTAGAATTTTTTTCTAAGAGTGAGTCCACCCGAGCAAACATTTATGAAATCCTTTCTTGAAGACGAAGAAATTCACTATATGAAATGGTAACGGGTGTAGCGGTCTCCACATTAGTCGTATCCTGCTGCCCTAAGCCCTCCGAGATTGTGCCTTCGGTTGCCACGGTGTAGGCGAAGGAATGGGTCACGATTCTATTGGTCCTCGTGTTGACTTGGAGTAGGTAAAAAATTATTCACTGGTTGCAAGAGAGAAGATAAAGAAATCGATTTTCAACATTTGATGAGATTGATTTGACTCTTTTTTATTTTTTATTCATTTTTATTTTCTTTATTTTCTGATTTTTTATTTTGATGATGATGATTTTTTTTTATTTTGATTTTGATTCTACTTTATGGGTTGATTTGATGAACTTGGTAAACTTTTTTTTTATGCTTTGATTTTTAATATTCGATGAATTGGCTTGAAGAATTTGGTAAATTTGATTTCGAGATTGGATGAGTTGATTTGACAACTTAGCCTTGATTTTAACTTTTGCTATTTGATGAGTTGATTTGTTGCTTTGATTCTGATCTTTGTTATTTAATGAGTTAATTTGCCAAATTTGATATTTGATGAGCTAATCTAATGAATTTAATGATTTTGTTAGTATTTGAGTGAGGCAATAGTGACCCAAAACAAAAGATAGCTCCTTCATTAATGTTAATTACATCCACTTTTTCCAAAAAGAAAAGGAGATACAACAATCATGATAAGTTGGGAGGAATGTCAATGCCATAGTAAGTCAAAGTGCCTTTGAGTATCACCATTCGATTTTCCACTTGCATTGTGTATGCTTCATATCTGATGTTGGCACTAGTAGACTCATTCCTAGATTGATGGAGTTGGCGGTGAGTTTCCTTGGTTTCAACTTCCAACCTTTGCTTCTCTTGAAGTGACTCTGATAAATTCTCCATTGTTTCAAAATGACTTGCTTGGGCTTCACTCAACTTTTTCCTTTGACTTTCCAATCTCTCTTTTAATTCCATCATTTCCTTCCTTAAGTCTAACTCTTCTAGAATCATTGTGCCTCCCGATCCTTACTTCCTGCTCCTCATTTATCATGTTTTGCTCATGAAGCTCTAGTGTTGCTTTCAAGTATGGATCATCTAAAGGGCGCTTGAGAGATTCCTTTGATATGGTACCTTTGGATTAAACCTGTTCATGGGCCGAGTCGGGCCGGGATTTCACTCTATATTAACAGATTTTTATAAGGCCCGAGCCCGAGCCCGGCCCGAGCCTGACTCTCATAAAAGCCCAAAGCCTGGGCCTAGGCCCGAGCCCAAAATTTAGCCCATACTATTACTACTACTGAAGCGGTTGAATAGAGAGGGAGAGAGAGAGAGAGAAATTATAAAGAGAAGAATAAAAAATGTATATATTAAATTATAAATATATATTTCAATAAATATTATATTATTTATATATTTTATATAATATATAAAATACATATTATATATTTTATAAAATATATAATGCTGAGTCGAGCCGGGCCGGGCTCGGGCCGAGCTTTTTTGACAAATCCTGAGCTCGGCCTAAAACATAGTTGGGCTTACTGTGTTAGGCCCAAGGTCAGGCCTGCGGGCCTAATTACATGACCAAGCCCGACCGGGGTGCGGGCCGGGCCATTGGGCTACCCAACCCATGAACAAGTCTACTTTGGATGGCGGCCTTACTAGGGTGGGGAGCTCGGGCGGTGGCGCTAGGGGCCATGGGAAACCATGATTGCACACCCAATCCTTGTATGTATGATCACACATCAGCTTGGAGGTTGGCAACAGGGTAGAGAATTCCCTTTTACTGGAAGCCCAGTGCTCTTTGAACCTCCTTTCCATGTTCCCACAATACTTGATAAAATCAAACATGTCCCCATTGATATTATCGACAGTTGGAATGAAATGTAAGAAGCATAGTTGCCTTGGGACTCGTACTGGGACGTATGGTGCTAATCCATATAAGCTTGCTAGAACCACGCTCTATCTTCCTTCTGCGGCTAAGTGAGGTTGAGTGCACCCTTCTTAGATAAACAACCCAATGTTCCAATTAACCTTTTCCTTCGCAGCCCTTTGCAATAACGCCAAGTTTTGTTTCTCTATCAAGGCTGCTACTTGTGGATTAGTGCTCAATATTTCTTTTACCTTGTATGTGGGCTGAGATAAAAACTTTCTAGTGTGGATGACCAAATGTGGCAGATTGTATCAACCATAGCTGCAAGGTTTAGAGGGATCCACGGAACGGCCATGCTCTATGTGTCTGCAACATGGTTAAACCCCTCAGAATTTCTGCTAAGATCATGGGAACCAAGGTGACGGATGATGCTTCTTTGACTTGACGCAGTACTATGACTAGTCTTGTATGAATCCTTTTGCGGTCAATTAGGAAGAGGAGATGTCCTACGATGGCCATGAACAAGGCATTTTTCTGTCATTCCCTATTTTTCTTTGGCTTATCTAATTTTGAAGACTTGAATGTTGCGGTTTAGAAGAAACTAGACTGTAATGGATTCTTCATCTGCCATTTATAGTTGGGGCTTTTTGCAAGCTAAGAATTGGCATAGGTTGGCTTTGTACCCCTGCTTGAAAACTGGGAAAGCAATCTCATCTTCGATGGGCATTTGCAAGAGATAAGCTACATCTTCTAATGTCGGACACATCTCAATTTCCCCAAAAGAGAAGACCATTTTTCTGGATTCCAACATTCAAAAGCCACCTTAAGCATTGAACATTCCAACTACACCAGTGATAAGTTCATAACATTTTCCCAACTGGGTGCCCCTTCAATGGCTCTAATGTCATATGCTTTTGTGAGAATCCAGTCTTTGAGGGGTGCACAACATCCTGGATATTCAAAAAAGGCTTGATCCATTTTCTGTCAAAGACAAGGAGATGATTAGTAGGCCATTATTGTAACACCCTTAGTTTTTAATTAGAAGAACATGAACCCCAATGAAGTATCGTTTAATACTAGTTAAAGGATAATCCTTTAGTCATATTTGTACTTATTAGATACCTCTAGAAAAATGTTATGCAGAATATCTTTTGGTATTGGTCAAAGGGATGTTAAGCCCTTCACCATACACATACCTACTAGACATCCTAGAAAAGCCACAGGGCAAAGCAAAAGTGCACCAATTGAGAGATGAAATATCTTTTGATATTGGTCAAGAGAGGTTAGAGTCTTATTATATGCATACCTACTAAATACTCCAAGAAATTAGGAAGGTTGAAATGGTCATTTGATTTTTTTTATCAAGAATTGAATTCTTAGAGTTATGCATTTACTTAGCCTTGAAATGGGCATGGAATGAACAATAGTAGAAGCTAAAATGGCCTTTTGATGCTACTTCTCAAGAGTTGAGTTTATGGAGTCATGCATCTACTTAGCTTTGAGATGGGCACATGATGAAGCACATAAGGGGTCAAAATTGGCCTTTTGATGCTTCTTCCCAAGAGCTAATATCATAAGGGAATGTATCTACTTAGCCTTGAGAACAACAACCTTCAGTGGCAAGATAGGTTTTTTTTTTAGGTATTTCAAATGAGATCTTTAGATTTGGAGAACTCACTGGATTTTGATCTTAATTTCATATTTGATTAAGTTTTTTAAACTTTGATCTTGGGTGTCACATTGATAGTTTAAGGGGTACTTTGATGGTTTTTTCCCTTTTTTGAGATTAAGCCTTTTCTTTTAAGGGATTTAAAGTTTATTTTGATCATACTTCTAAGAATGGCAACCACATAGTGCAACACTCTTAGTGTCCTAACCCTAATCATGCTAAGGTCCTTCTATCCTACTTCCATCAAAGGCTCTTATGTATGGGTACCCTAAGTGCAATGCATGAAGTTGTTGGGGGAGTTATAAACTTTAAGGTTCCAAAAAAGTTGTTAGCCTTTAAACCTCCACCCATTGACAAATGGGCTTCTTTGGTTGGTGGCTAGTTTGATGGTTTTGGTGGAGCCTTTAAGGACCAAAATCTAGGGGCACACACCTACTACCCTTCCTCTAACAGGTGAAATAGGATTCTAATTTTATTTACATGAGAGTGTGTGTGATTGTGAACGTTCAAGCTTGCAAGAAAATTGAATGGGAAAGCAACAAAACAAAAAAAAATAAGGGGAGAATGCAGCCACATGTCTAAGTTTTCAAGCAATCCAACAAGTCTCCAGGTGGCCACATTTGGGGACCTAATAGAAGCTAAGTTCTCTTGATGCATTTTAACTAAACAAAGAGGAGAAAAGAGTAGAACAAGGAACAAAAACAACTTATTGCTACCTAGAACTAAGCTAAACACATTCAGTTATAGAGAAAGAAAAATTACAAATTTTGAGAGACCACAAAAGGAAAAGAAGAGGAAAAAATGACAAAAAACCCCAAAAAAGGGGAAAAACATTTGGGGCCTAGCATCCGAAAACTGTATGATTGTTTTTTCTATACCGAAGGCTGGTCGCGGTAGACACTTAGTGTGCTACGACAGGGGTGTGATGCGATAACAGGGTGCGGAAAGGGTAGATGAGTGTGGTTTAGGTGCGATGAGCGGGAAGGAGGTGCATTGAGTATGTTCTAGTTTATAATGAGGTTGCGGCGAAGTTGGGTTACGATGAGGATGCGATGAAGTTGGGTTACAATGGAGCTTTGGGATGCAATGAGGTTGCGATGAACTTGGGTTGTGATGGAGTTGGGTTGCAATGAGGTTGTGATGAAGTTGGGTTGCAATGGAGTTGGGTTGTGATGGACTTGGGATGCAATGAGGTTGTGATGAAGTTTGGTTGCGACGAGGTCCTAAGTCACGATGAAGTTGCAATGAGACTGAACTAGGTTGCGATAAAGGTATGGTTTTGTGTGAAGTTTCAGGCGCGATTTATCCCAATGATGGTTTTGAGCATACAAGGAGAAGATTACCCATGCCAAAGAGTGTTAAAACATGGTTTTGAGCTACATAGAGAAGGGCTATCATGCCCAGCCTTCTTGAGGTGCAATTTTCAATTGCCAACGAAAGAAAAAAAAAAAAAACTAACTAAACTTTAAAGCACACAACAATTAAGCAAGAACTTGAGCCAAAACATCTCCTAGCAAAGGTTCTTAAAATTCCCTAGTGGAGTTGCCAGCTATGGGCTCCAGGAAGCTCATGGCCGGTTCAAAGGAGTAGGAATCGCCACCCATTTTTTAGAGGAAATGGGCCCTCACTTTCGAGTTTGAAAAATGATTTACTGGCCTTGATAGCGACTCCGTTCTCTACCAAGGAAAGGCATTGAACCGAAAGGCTTAGGTTTCAAAGGATTGGGAGAGGGAAAGTGTTAGGCACCCCTCTCTCCAAGTTGCTATTGCAGCCCACTACGGGAGTAATTTAGGCTCAAATTCAGATAGAAACATGTACTAACGAGATAGTCCAAAGCTCCTGAAATCTGGCGAAAATGTTCCCAATTTCGTCCAAAATTGATTTGAGGTGATGTTATCAGGTCTTAGGTACTAGTTTCCCTAAGACCCTTGCCTCTCTACTTCTTTTTCTCAATCCACAGAAAGATGACAATGTAGGTTTCCCAAGATTTTGGAGCTTTGAGCAACTTCAAACTAAACTAAAAGCAAAGAGATGATGGAATGAGAGGCTTAACTCTCGTGTACGACCTTGAAAGAAGCTTTCCAGTAGCCGAAAGAACTTCAAATGAAACTTGAACAAGGTAGGAGCTAGGCTGGGCATTTCTGGTGTTGAGGCTGGAAAACAAAGGATGAGGCTTGAGCTTGGCTACAAGGATATAGAGATTTCTAGCAAACTGGGTGTGTTATGGAAGTTGGAAAGCTCTCCCCCCTTTGCAAGCTCAAGCTGAGCCTCTATTTATAGAGAAAATGAAGGGAAATGGGTTTGAAACTCGTTAAGCTACAGTGTCTGTAGCTCAACAAAGTTTTTTTCATAGAAATGGGCAAGGGTTTTGAGAGACAAGGGCTTGTAGTTGACCATTCCTTCTTTGTGCAACAAATCTTCTTGAATTCGGGTGGTTTCTCATGGGTTTTGTGCATCCAATGAGGGATTGGGGTGTGCCAAACATTGCAGCCCCGTATTTGGGGCTGACAGTGGCAAAAAACATAAATTTGAAGAACTTGTAAATGTTATTTTGTCTTTTCTTGATTTTAAGTAGGGGTTTGTTTGGAATTTGGGGTTTTTAAGCCTATTAGGCTCAACATCACTAGTCCCGGTGTTTCAATGGGGTTAATTAAGGATCTGACGTCAGTCCCCACCCACTTAAGATCCTAGGTTGGACAGGTAATGTGGCGGTTCAATTGGATGCATCTCAAAAAGGTATCTCTTTATTTTAAAGGTCACACGGATGAATCTGGTAATGAAATTTGGTGTGTTAGAGTTTTTTGGGTCTCTGAACACAGTGGTGAGGTCTAATAAGACAAATGGGGTTGTAAAGATTGAGATCTCTGGCTGGCAAATTTGGATCAATAAGATTTGTTGAAATAGAATCTTTGAGTTAGGTGTGTACAGATCACGAGTACTAGGTTCGAGGAGCGTCGTAGTGTTATGTGCGTCAAAATGGGATTTCTGATGGATGATTGGCTAAATCCAAGAATTTGGGGTTGGAATTTTTGCGTGATTGGTTGTTTGAGGATTTTGTTTTACGTAATGGATTTTGATCAGGGATCAGGTATGGTGATATGGCATAATCAAGACCATCAAAAGGGAATCAAGTAGATTTAACGGTGGATTTATGGGCATTTGGGCTAAAACTCGGTTTCTTAGGGTTTAGGCATGTTTTAAAGTGATTGGTGTGGTCCGATCGGGCATCTAGAATGTAGGAGATGGGTTAAAGAAGGGATCGAGCAAAAATTGGGCGCTAACACTCGTGGATGCACACCTTCCCCTCCTCTGGCCACTAAGGTCCATTACCGGTATCAGGGACTCTAAGCTGATAACCCCTCGGGCATCTAGAGCCTTCACATGCTCTATGCTAAGTTTGCTATCCATGTCAATGCGTGGATAGTTTATTATAGTCACCCCTCGGGTTGTGGCATCGGCTATCAACTCTAGGCTCAGCTCTTCAGCCTCATCGCCCTCCACACCTCGGGGGACCCCAAGGCATCGGATGCTATGCAACCCACCGGCCTTGTAGAGCCAACACTTTCATGGAAAGATTCATCGCCCCGCCGGTCGCACTTGACACCTCTAGGAACAGTTCTCTCCTTTAGTACTTGGATCTCATGCCTCTAAGGTGACCCATCAGACTCATTACTAGAAGTCTCAATGGAAGTAGCAAGACGAGGCAACAAGGCACCCAACAAGTCAAGGAGATCATAGCACTCAGGACCAAAATTGGAGTAAGACATGGCTAAAGATGCAGTATTTTACCTAATGGATGAGGTCTCTGAAGTCTAAAGGATTGACTAAGATGGTAGCTAAGGGCTCTGAAGGTTCAAGATGAAGAAGGCAAATGATGACAACTGCCTCAACCGGCACCCTATTTAAAGGAAAATGGACGGCTCATATTTTCTTTGATCCAACGGCTACGTAGCAATCGACCTGCCAATCTGAACCAACATCCGATAGGTGGCGTCGACCTTGGGAATGTGAAATAATGCTAACCAATTCACTCGGTTCACCCACTAGCTCTGGACTAGAAGCAACTCAACCTAGCCAACCTAACGCCTGTCTCACGTATGGTCACACCCAATGCCCATCTCACATACAATCATGACCAATCAACGCCGAGACCCATCGCGCATACGGTCATGACCTGATGCCCGTCTCATGCATGGTCACCACCAATTGACATTGAGACTCGTCCCATGTACGGTCATCAGCGGCTGACGCCTACACCCATCTCGCACATGGCTACAGAAAATCGATCTGACACTTTTCCTGTTTACGACAATGACCAACGGATGCCTATCTTGCACACGGGTCCACCATGACGCCTGAAAAGCACATGGCTAGGGGGCACAATCACCTTGTATCCACGTAAAACACTGTACCGAGCCCTCGGCCCTCCATCATACTCCCAAAAGGCATAGACAACTCCAAAGCAGTTTTCATAGGACGATTAAGGGAAGCCCTCAGTAGCCGAAGGTCGATGCCTCCGCACTTTTGAGATTATGCTCCCTCCCGAAGCTGAGGTCCTCGCCAAACACGCCATCCAATGCCTCCCTGTAATGATGTTGCACTCTCTTCGGCCAAAGCCGAGGTCTCCATTCGACCCTCCCACATGGCCTTGAGAGTGTGGGGTAAATGATGTAGGCGCATGTGGCAAAGCCTAAGATGGTGCCATGTGGCATCGGCAAGATGCAATCCTATTGCCCCCGGCCCATCCTTGGCAGCAACAATACACATACACACACACACACACATATTTATATATTTAAAATATATAGATGCTAACATGGTATGGTCTAACCCACTTGACCCAGACGATTGAAGCAATGACTCACAACACAGAGACAAAAATGGTTTTGCTTCCAGGTCAGTTTTTCAAACACTGATTTCAACTTCAATGGCAACAAATAATGTAGGTTTCAAAGAATTTTGCTCTCTGCAAAAGCTAAAAACCAAGTGAACTTAAACTCATAGTTTAATAAAGTTTAGAGAAGAGTTGAAGTTGATAAAATAATGTTATAAGATATAAAGGATGAACATGACCTTACAAATATCCTTACAATATTCAAGAGATGGCAATACCTTTATGAAGGGTATTCGAGATTTTAATTCATACAAACATGGCGCTACAAATATGGGAGGTAGTTTATCCCTGAACCCATAACCCCTCCCCCCTCCCAACCTTGGTGATCCACCCCAAGTCTGTACTACAACCAACCAAAGCTTTACCAATTGATCCACTTGGAACCTTTGATTTTGATTTTAATTTGGCATCTTAGGTGATGATGTCATTATGTGAATTATAAAATATGTCCCAAAAATATAAAGGAATTTCTCAAGGAACCATTCAACCTAAAAGCTTAAGCTGTTAGGTAAGGTCTTTGAATAGGTTTTTTTGATTGAACTGCTACTTTGGTTGAGCAATTTGTATAAGTTGCTAAAGCATAAAAGCTTTCTAAGTCATGGTAAAACTATGTTTAGAAGCTGATTAGAGAAATTAATTGGCCAAAATACCCTAACCCTCTGCTTTCACAGTTTCACCATTTCTCCGCATGCTTCCAAACACCAAAGGTTGCCAAGATGCATGCAAATTAGGGTTGTAATTGGATCGGACTCGAATTGGATGCAGCAAAATCCACATCTGATACGATTATTGAGAACCTACATCCGAATCTGATCGGATTTAAAGACTCGGGTTCAAATTCAAATCCTAATAGGCTCAGATCAGATTTCGATTTAATCCAATTATGCTTTAAATTTTCTAAAATACCATAAAAATTAAAAATTTATTTTTCAACGTTTACATATAATAAATGAATATAAAGATAGCATACTAAATTTATTATATATAATATAATGTATGAATAATTTTTTATAGTTTTAAATGTAATTATATAAAATTTATATATTAAAGTAACAAATATTATAATATAATCAAATTTGGGTTTTAATCAAATCAGATGGGATCTAAATCCAATCTGATTATTAATCGAATGAAGATTGCATCATCCGAGTCTGGTCCGGTTACATAATTACATCATCCAAATCCAAGATAATTGGATCGAATGTCGAATCAGGTCTTGGATTTTCAGGTATCATTGACAGGCCTAATGAAAATTGTAAAAATTATGTGCCTGCCCTTTGAGAAAAGAATGGAACCATGCATATGAAATGAAGTCATGGAACAGGATTACAAAGAGAGAATCCAAAGGGTTGAATTCTATGAAAAGTTGATCTTATTATCCATTTTTTAAGACCTAAGCTTAGAGAAAAAAATCTTACATCATTCGTGTGAGTTTCTCCCAAGCTTTTTCTTTTTCTTGCTCTTTTTAGCAACTCCAATAAACGAGCTGAGGATCCTACAATTTGCATCTTTTCCATGATTTTACTAAGGCCATGCTTGGGAGTGCGTATTTGTGTCATTAAGCACTTATTCGTATTTGGGAAATAAGTCTGAAATAAGTGCTTATATCAAAATAAGGGTTTATTTTTTAAGCCCAAATTTCCAGCTTGTTTTAAGTGCTTATTGTATAAGCACTTATTCAATTTTTTTCTTCCAAAATTATCCCTAGTTGAACTTTATATAAGTACTTTTATGCAAGCATTTTTACGAAAGCACTTTTATAAAAGTACTTTTATGCAAGCATTTTTACGAAAGCACTTTTATAAAAGTATTTTTACGAAAAATACTTTTAAAAAAGTACCTTAAAATTTTGTAAAAGTGTATTCATAAAAGTATTTTCATAAAAGTGTTTTTGTAAAAATACTTTCGTAAAGTACTTTCATAAAATTACTTTTATAAAAGTTATTTTGTAAAAATGATTTTCATAAAAGTGCTTTTATAAGTGATTTCATAAAAGTGTTTTTATAAAAGTACTTTCATAAAAATGTTTTTATAAAAATAATTTATTAAAAGTGCTTTCAAAGGGTATATTTTGAAAATTTGAAAGAAAATGAAGAACAAAATAATAAAAAATGTTTATTTAAGTCTTATTAGAGAAAAAGACTACCAAACGCCCAATGTAAAATAAGTGTACTTGAAAAAGTTAGGTGCCAAATGCAAATAAGTATTTATTGGAATAAGCACTTATTTTTAACTTAAACACTCTCAAACATGGCCTAAGAATTGCTAACAATAAATTCTCTTATATCATCCTTTCACTTGCAGTGGTAATGAATCCATGTCAATGGTCCCAGCGGAGTGATCCTGATAGAGAGCAACTTCCAGGAGCTTAAAAGCCTAAACCAATCATATTTTTCAACCCATTATGAAAAATGAATCTGGGACAGCATGTCAATGGTTCTAGTGGAGTGATCTACAAAGCTTCATGGTTTCATGAGTGAAACAGTAAGAAAGAAGAGAGAGAGAGAGAGATAGAGAGAGGAACAGACATGGCATTCTATCAAAATTACCTTGTTTGTTGATTAAAGATCTCCTCATTTTCACAGTAATGAGTTGAGAAAAAACCCTAATATAAACTAGGGAAAAAACAGATCTAAAGAAGAAGAAGAAAGCGAAGGAATAGATACCTTGGCAGTGTTGTTTCTTAAATGCCATTTTTTGTGTTAAAAGTCTCTCTTGCAATATTCATAGATTCAATGTCGTTTGATCTTCTGAGTGGCATTAAATGTAATTTTGGAAAAGACTGGAGGGTGATTTTGTCTTACACTTTAATTTTCTGACATGACTTTCAGATAAGATGCTCAAAGTAGCTTCACTCTAGAATCGTTCAACTGGCTCAACAAAAGTCGGTGTCAGCTTTTTGGAATTTTATCAAACATAGCTTTAGGTTAAGATCTGCCAACAAAGCACATTCCAACCCTCTGTCAATATGATCTCACACCACACATCTCATCATGAGATTGGGACCCGCCATGTATAAAATCTTTGGCAAAGGGTTGGCAAGTGACCCAGGCTTCTTCTATGGGGTCCACCTCTTAACACTGAAATTTTTGCTTAAAGCCCTTTCAAATAGGCACTTTGTTCTCCAACAGGCCCTTCACACAAAGGACTATCGTGTACATACTCATTCACACCTTGTGCTGCTGAAATTTAACTAACTAAATGGTAGGGTGACAGGGATTTAACACCAGACAAACAAGCTTTAATATCATTTCAACGAATTATTCAGGTTCTAATACTACGTAAATAAACTCGAATTCGTGTAAGTATTCAATAAATAATGAAGTTGGGGTCATTTTCAAGACATTGATATATGGCCGAAAATAGGACAAAAAAATATTTATTTGAATAATCCAAGGGTCTTTTCAAGTTAAAGAAATGACAGGATAGACATATTTTCAGTGTACAGACAATGGTGACGCCGGGGGAGAGCAGTGATTAAGGGAGGGAGGTGTCTAAAATATAACTGAGTTGACTTGGATGGAACTATGTTCATTGGTTGCATTGATCCAATTAACTGGAATCAGGACTAAGTGATTCAATTATTTGTAATTGATTATATTCTCTCGGCCAATGGTTGTTTTCTTATTAGCTGGCAGATGATAAAGACATCTAGGGCTGTTCATAACAAGATCCAAACGAATCCAACCGACCAATCTGGTTCGGTTCAATTTGAATTGGCCGGTTTTTTTATCACCAGTCAATTTTGGATTACAAAAAAACATAAACCAAATTGATCCAAACCGATTTAGATATTATATATATATATTTCAGCTTTATTTCAGAAATATACATATTATATATAAAATTTCTAATATATAAAATACCAGTTTTAATTCATCAAATCATTTTTAATTTCGAGGCATCCAGCCTTTGCTTTCTTAGACTTGAATCTCTTACCGTTCACACCGAGAGAATCATTCACAAAACCAACCTAAACTGATTCAAACCGACTAGGTCGGTTTTACTTAGTACTGGGTCGGTTTTAGTTTCATTTCTAGATAAACAAACCAGGTCGGGTCAGTTGGAAAAACGCCAATAAACCGACCCAACCTGATATTTGACTATGTTTAAGGTGTCCTTCCACTGTAATATTTGGGTTGTGTTTGATATCATTGCCATTTTAAACTCAAATGTTTATAGTATTTCACGTCATAATGTTAATACAGGCGTTTTGATGTGAAGCCTCTTTGGTGGCACCATCGTACTACACCAATTCTCATCTAAGGATCAAATTTAAAAATAAATAGTTGTTTTTTGGGATTGGCTCATTATCGCGCATAGATTAATATCTACATGTAGATATAATGGTTCAACAAGCATTGAACCAAGAAAAGAAACCAAAGAAGAGTTTATGGGTATTTGACAGTATATATGCATCTTTGGTAGTATGCGATGCATCAGAATATATGTCTACACTACCACACATAGGATGCCGGAGCGAGGTCATTGTTTCAAATGAGCAGCTTATGGAGTAAACATCAATTCGACACGCATTCCCCCAATACCCTTGGTTTATGTTTCTAGTAGAAATGTTTTTATGAGTGGTTTAATTCATAAAATGAATTGACATTTAGGCTGTGTTTGGTTGCAATGCAAATGAATTTGTACTGATTCTAACCTATTTTTAGTTTGATTGTATTACAAATGAAGTAAATTAAGACATGAAGTAGAATAAAGTAAAATTTAAAATAAAATTAAACAAGAATTTACATTCTCAGGCATTTGTACTAGTGCAAATAAATTTACACTGCAACCAAACATAATCTTAAACTCAAGATGCCTAGGTGATGCTTTTGTGGCAGGGTTTTAAGTAGTAACAGGCATTGTGGTGCTGTCAATTGGACTGGATTTGGTCCAATCCGACCCAGTCCAATGTGAGTCCATTATAAATGGACCAGGTCCAATCCAATCTAATGAATATTTTGGACCGGTCCGATTCAATGTCTGGACCATCCAATCTGTTCAAATTCGTTTTAATTTAGACTGGTTTCAACCCAAATCTGGTCCATTGACACCTATATTCTTATCTTATATCAATGGACTAGATATTAGCTTAATCCAACCCAATCCAATACAAATTTATTATGGATGGACCAGGTCCAATCCAATCTAATAAATATTTTGGACCAGATTGGTCCAATCCAATATGCCTTGTGGGTCCATCCAATCCATCCAATTTGATTTTGGACTGAACAGGGTCCAATCCAAAATCGGTCCATTGACGCCCTTACTATCAATGGGTTGGATGGGACAAGGTGCATTAAGATAATCAAGTCTGACTCAATTATACTTCACATCTATAATTACCTATGGTAATAACAACTAAAACGTCACTTTTTATAATATATATAATCTTAAAAAATGACAATAAAATAGTAAACGGTTTATATGCTGATAAATTAAGTATTTTTAAACAAAGTTATCATATATATTATCTATTAAATTTATCCTTTAAATTAACATAAAATATAAGAAAAATTATAAGAAAATCAGGAAAATATTTATATATTATTGATAAGTATATAATGGATCAATTCGGACTTGCAAGAACCAGTCCCGAAACACCAAGGTTCAAAAAATATATTAGTGACCGGTTCAAAAAATATATAATATATTAGTGACATAATCGATTCAATTGGTTTTGTTTGGTCAAGTAGAACCGACCAAGGTTCAAAAAATTGATATTATATGCCCTGTACTGAGCATATCTATCGTATCTTTTGGGTCCCGAAACACCTGTAAATAAAAAAAGACCCTTTTTTAACTCTCAAAAACTAAATTTTGGAAAAAAAAAAACTAAAAAAAAATTGTTTTTGTGTATATCTAAGAACTGATACACCTTTGTCGATACTTTGAACCATGGAACCAACCCAAGGTTTTTAAAAACGAACTGGAAACAGAACCGGTCAGGGGACCGGTTTCCGGTCAAGCGGTTCAACCATCCGGGTCGAAAGGTTCGACCTATGATGTCATAAATAAATTAAAAATAAAAAGTATATTTATAAATAAAAAATAGCACAAAATTAAATAAAAAACAGAAAAAATAAAGAAAATTACAAAAATTAAAACTATCTAAATAAAAATAATAATACAGTACAAAACACAGAGAAAATATAAAAATAAAATACTCTTACCAAAAAAATATAAAAATAAAATACAGATAAAATTCTAAAAAATTACAGAAAGAAACACAAAAAAAAATAAAAAAAAAATACAGAAAAAACACCAAAAAAAATAATAAACAGAAAAACTAGAAAAACAAAACTATCTGAATACAAAAATAACAAAATACATAGCAAATAGAAAATACAAAAAAGTATAAAAACATTCTAAAAAGTACAGAAAAAACACAAAAAAATATTAAAAAAATAAAGATAAATTAGGATGTATTTAATCAAACTCATATATGTGCAAAAAATACAAAAAAAAATCCAAAAAACTACATAAATACACAGAACTTTGTAAAAAAAAATAGAAAAATACACGGAGGTTACTACTGGATCTGTATCCCGTGACTCTACCATATGTCCAGCATCTGGACTCTGGAGTAATGATGGATAGCAGTCAACACTCACCAGCACAGTGTGTATCTGAAGATGAAGATGCAAGTGTTTGCAGGAATGTCGACTCACCAATCTCCACTGGATCAACGTGTCAACGGCAACATAACTGTTCAAAATCCACCGCCTACTCAGCCACCAACTGTTGCCGCCTCTGGAGCTTGGGTATCTCGTATCCCACCGCTGCAAAATCGTTGGTCGCCGCTGTAAGTCGTTGACACTTTAGGTTACTGCTGGACCTATTGCAAAATCCACGTTGGCCGTCGTAGATGAAGCTCACCACTGTCGTCCGTTGCTGTGAATCGCCGTCAGTCGCTGTGTATCACCGTTGGATGCTATAGGTCATGGCCGCCGCAGGTGATCGGTTGGGTGTGAGGACTAAGATGAGGGAAGGGTTAGAACGAAAATGGGGGTCATTCTAACCCTAAACATTCGTAAGAGGTGAGATCGGAGATATGGGGTCATTTTATTTTTATTTTTATTATCTTATTTATATCAGCGAAAATAAAGTTTGTAGCCCGCGAACCGCTGCCTGGGTCGAACGGTTTAGCGGTTCGGCCGCCCGAGTCAGCGGTTTTCTGAAAATTTCAACGGGTTTTAAGGTTTTACTGGTTTATAGTATAATCGGATTCAGGGGCAGAACGGTTATCAATTTTTCGGTCAGACCGTTCGGTCCGTCCGGTTTTGAAAACCATGAACCGACCCATTGACAGCCATACACGGTACCAAATATCACACGTTGGTTTGTGTATCTTTTGAGTGATAGGGGGGAGGGGAAATTTTGAAACATCAAAGGAAACATATTTGAGTGCAAAAGAAGTCAAACAAAGCAATCTAAGTCTTTTTACATCACTCTCCTTCACTCATTTGGGGATAACGTGAGTACCTCAGCTAGCTATCTCTGGTGATATAACTTATATAAGGCCAGATCCACACACTCTCATATAAAAAGAAAAGAAAAATAGAAAAAAAAAAAATCGTCCCACCCTTTAAATATTTCCAACTATCATCATATCTCAGATCTGTTACATATATCTGGCCTTATCTTGTGCTTGGATTAAGACAAACAGAGCCCTGAGGTCCCCTTAACATAGCAATTTGAGCTCTGAGACCCCAATAAATCTGCCCATCTCATGTTTGATGGGAAGACTTAATGGGTTGACGTTAGAGAGAGCCATGCGTTACTGTTGTATGTGGTTAACATAAAATTCCTGTCTCAAATTTAAATATATCTATATCTATCTATACTACTTTAAAAAGCACCAATTGATTTATTTCAAGAAAATTTCTGGAATTTTAGAAGATAAAATTTATTTCTCTATATTTAGATTTATTAAATGAGTTGAAAAGATATAATTTTAAGATATTCAATGCATTCAATTCCCTCCCATTAAATCCAACATTTAAGGTATTAAATTGTATTCATCTTTATTGAACATTTTTGTTTATTCTTATCATTAAATTCTATAAATTAAATCAATACATAATAAATTAGTAATTCTAATAACATAAAATTTATACTTTTAAAATATACCTAGAGAAAATAGTGCTTTCATCTAGGTGGTGGTAAGAAATTAAACCATTTTGGGTCAAATGGGTCAGTCTATGTTGCCATAATTAATGAATTAAATAATAAAATTCAAAAATAAATGAAATGCAAAAAAATATAGAAATTTAAAAAATTTGGGAACATTTTTAACATCATATATCTGACATATTAAACAACAATAAGTATGATATAAATAAGAATTGCTTTTATTAATGATGGAAATTGAATGTAAAATTTAAAACCAATTGGAAATATTGAAATAAAACAATTTTCCTATTCTCTCTCATTAAATCTCATGTCTAAAATATATTTTTCTCATCATTAAATTTTATTAATTAAATTCAAACATTAATTTTAATAGTATAAAAATAAATATTTTGAAAACAAAACTGTTTTCTTTCCTCCTGGTGTTGGGTAAGAAATTCAACCATTTGTGGTCAAATGGGTTAATAAATAATGTCATAATTAAATAATAAAAAATTAAAATAAAGAAAATATATAATACAAAAAAAATGAATTGGGTATATATCTAATATTGTATATTCATTGTACTAAACAAAACTAAGTATGAAATGTAAGTACTTTTATTAATGATGAAAATGGAATGCTAAGAATATTTTTGAAATTTTTTTAGGACAAAATTTGCCCCTCTATATTTAGATTTATTGATAAAAAATGAGGGAAAATAGGGTAATTGGTTATTAATATTAAATGAGTTAAAAAGATGTAATTTTAAGATGTTCATTGCCTTCAATTCTCTCTCATTAAATCCAATATTTAAGGTATTAATTTGCATTCCCTTTCAAAGGGAATTAATGGTATCAAGACAATATGCATGTAAAAAAAATTATGGGTTTGAATATTGTCATTTGAATCTTTGTTGTCCTGTGATTCAATGACTACCCCAGGTGCCTATACTCTCCAATTAACAAATGTCTGGATGGTAGATACATTTATACAAACTCCCAATTAATGGGATACTTAACTATCATGGTAGTTCATTTGGCCAAGAGGATTGATGAACCTACAATCCCTGAAGGTAGAGGGTGCAAAGCGATGGTTCAATTTTGCTCACATTCAAGTAAGAATAGACACATCTAAACCTCTTTGTCATTCTTCGATCTCACAGTCACACTGCTTGATAAAGCAGAGAGAGTAATTTCAGTGAAATATGAGAAGATTGGGATGTTGTGTTTTCTTTGTGGTCACCTTGGACACGATTTGGAAGGGTGCTCCAGAGATAGCAACTTTTGGACTTGATCAAGCCTCGCTTTACTTTAGAAATCATGTTTCAGCCCATTGGAAATACAAATGTTAGACATGGGCTCTAGTCATAGAAGCGGTGGGAACACCAAGAATCCCATGGAGAAGAATCAAGCAGTTCAGAGCTGAACAAGCATCTCCCTGTGTGACATGGTGCCACTATTGAGTCACCGGATTCCGGTAGCATCTGGTGGTTAGGGGTGGGAGTACCTAACCCGCCCATTTACTTGGTGGGTTGTATGATCAACCCATCACTCAACCCATCCAGGGCGGGATGGTTCGGTGTCTGCATGCTTTGCCCGGTCTGTACCGTCTGACCCGACCAATATCCACATAGCTCAACCCAAATTTGGAACAACCCGATTTACTTACATTGACTTGCTTTGGGTCAGTCAGTTCAGTCCCGAACCCATGCACAAACCTAATATGGCCAATCCAAGTCAATCGGCCATTATCTGAACTGGTCTGGTCTGGTACAACCAAAATGATCCAGATCTAAATGGTTCAATCACGCTTTATGTGATTAGCTCGAAGACAATCCAATTAGATAGTTCAAGCTGGTCTGACCGGTTTGAACCTAAGTGGTTCGGTCAAACCCAAAATCCAAACATAGTCAAATGGCTTTGTTGCTTGTGTAAAAATAACATGCATGTAATGTGATTTGAACATTCACCACTTGTATAAATAGTAAATATTATTACCACCAAACTATGACCAATTTATTTGTTAAGAGAGTTAGTTTGTCTTTTAAGTCCATAAATATAAGATTAATGAGTTTGGACGGGTTGAATTGGATTAAAGCGGGTTTGAGTTGAACCCAACTCATTTAATTTTATATAAATGGGTCATTAATGGGTTGGTGGATTAGATGGGTTGAGTTGAAGCTCAACCCAATCCAAACCCAATCCAATCCGCCCGATTGCCACCACTACTGGTGGTAGGGAGAAGAGAAGCTGGAATGACAATATCAAGTTATGAATCAGTATACTATCTTGGCATTCCTACAATGAAGGAATCAATAGAGATCAATCTTGATAGCAGCCCAAATATTAAGTAGAATAAAAAGGAAAAACTGGTTTGGTGGGATAGGCAGCATGAAGGCTGATGGTGATGATAAAAGTCTTAAAAGGTTAGTGCAATGCAACCCCAATATAGTTAATTAACTTATTAATTAAGCCCCCTTTTAAATACTAGTATGTGTGTACCTTCTGCAAGTGACAAATTTTGTGATGATGATAATATTATATAATATATTTCTAACATTTTCTATAATTTTTTATATTTTTGTCAATAATAATTATTCTTATTTGTCACATTTTATTATTTAATTATAATTTCATGAGTTGACACATTTGACCTAAAATGTTGAACTGGTTTACCAACAACAAACAAGAAAACAATTTCACTTTTAGGTTAATTTTGAATTTTGTGTTTTATTTATATCATCAATAAAGAGTTAAAAACAATTTTTGTTTATCATGTCTAATTTTTAATATGGTTAATATAAAATATTAGAGATGTGTCCAAATGTTATTTCTATGGTTTTTATATTTTTTGTATTTTTATCATTTTTAATTTTTATTATTTTATACAGTTATGAAATCGATGGTTGACACATATGACATGAAAGGTTGAATTGTTGATCCGCCACCAGGAAAACAATTTCATTTTGGGTTGGTTTTAAATTTTATATTTTACTTCCAATATCAATAAAGCAATTATATTATTTATCACACTTATTTTTCTTCAAAATGATTAATATAAAATATTAGATGGGTTCCTAAATGTTCTTTACAAAATTTCATATTATTACATAATCTTTTTGTGCTTTTATATTTTTCTATTTTTATTTAATTATGATATCAAGGGTTGACACATTTGACTCACAAGGTTGAATTGTTGACCCACTACCATAAAAAGTAATTTTTATTTTTGGATTGGTATATATATATATATATATATATAACATTAGAGATGTGTCTAATTTTCTATATTTGTTATGTATTTATATTTAAAAGTTTTTCTTTAATTATGACATCATGGATTTTTCCACTTGACCTGGATGGTTGAATTGCTTACTCGCCACCATGATGGAAAAATGGTTTCACTTTTTGGTAAAGGGTTCGACTATGATATGGAAAAGATATGATATCTGAAAAATGTATGACCAATCAATTGGAATCATAAATGTGGTAGCCAATAAGGTCTTATTTATCAAAATTCATGGATGGGCTTTGATTGGTCAAAACTCTTTCAGTACCATGTCTTTTCCTCATCATAGATTTTCTCTTTGGTAAATTTTAAAAAACATGTATTTATATCATTAAAAGTATTGGATTTAGATCTAATTGATAGAATTTATTTGTTTTTTATTTTATGAAAATAATATTCTAAATATAGGATTCAATAAAAGAATGGGAGTTAGTGCCCTAAGACAAGACTTAATGAGTGGGAAGTAAAGGAGGAGAAATGTAGTAATTCAAATTAAATTTTGTGCCCTCACAATTTGAGAGGGACTAAATTCAAAAATAGGTTGTATTCTAGTAAAAAAAAATGATTCAATGAATGTTAATGGGGGTTAATGCTTTAAATATGAGACTTAATGAAAGGAATTTGAACGAGGAGAAAAGTGGATTTCCAAATTACGTTTCCCTCCTTAAAATTAGACAAGGACCAAATTCAAAATTTTGGATAATTTAGTCAAACAAAAGTTCTACACTTTTAATAATGGTATAAAATCATTAAATGAAAAATTTAAAATGACACTTTTGCTATAGCTTGTTTTCCAATTATTGAACAAAAGAAATACTTTTGTATCTTTTTATCAAATAAGTAGTACTAAATGAAGATATAAAATGACAAATTTTCCTTTACTTGTTTTCAAATTCAAACTTTAGAGAGGGAATATTTGTTGTCCAATTAAAACTAAGAAGCCAAGGACACCTATTCGTACTTTTATAGATAGTATAGATATGGAAAAAAGAAGAAGAATATTTCGGGTCCATGTTGACCCGCTTAATAACTAACATGATGTCAATCCAACTTATCACTATCCATGCATTACTCATCGGAGTAGAAACCTAGGATCAAATCCCGCTATCACCAAGGGTTGTGGGGTTAAGGGAAACGGGATGGGCTACCCCCTATTGCTTAGCCCCATGAAGCTAAAAAAAAAAAAATCTACTACGATCAACCCATATACATGCAGATTCACTTTATAAGTAATATTTTTTGACTATTAACTTCATTAGCTTAATTTAATTAGTTATTTATTAGTTAACTTTTGTGTTCCTAACCTTAGGGATGGTCATTTGACTTACCACCATTGGGCCCTACACCGGTTAGGACAAGTTTTTTGACCATTGACTAGAGTCGAGGGTGGGTTTCAGGGAAACCCAAAACTATTTTGATCCGGGGTAACCCTAATCTCCACCCAAACCCGCCCTAACGTACATATACATATACATACACATACATATATAATATTTTTTGAGAATGAATATATCAAAAGATAATTATCATAGTTGATAAGTGATAAATCAAAACATTGGCTCATTGGCATGCCCTTTAAAAATTAAAGCATACAGATATTTGAATTTTATAAGAATTTATCAAAAAATCAAATTGGATAGAGGCAAGCTCAAGTTCAAGTCCAACGTAAAGTGTAATGAAACCATTTTGACCAGCAATAGTCGGGGCAGGTGGGGCATTCGGGGATTTCCAGCTCTAGTGGGATACAGTCTAGGTACAGGGCGGGGTATATGTGTTCAAGGTCGGAGATGGGAATATGTAAAAACTAGTCGTGCCCCACCCCATTGTCATTCCTACCTAACGTGTGCATGGTTTTTTAATTAATTACTTTTATTTAGCTAACTTAATTCATTAATTAAAATAGGAAATTATTAATTGATTTCTGAATAAATTAACTTAGAAAAGTGCTAAATATAATAAAGGGATGGAAATGAATAGAAAATTGTTAAATATTAAAATAAAGAAAAGAAGATAGTGTCATGTTTTAATGAATTTCCTCTTACCAACATTTTCTGAATATGTAGCATTGAACTTTAATGTGTTGGGCTCAAACAAAGTTTTCTTAGCAACCCAAGTAGTCTTCTCCTCTTTTAGTGGTAGAAGGTGGCCAACTAGCTGGTTGGTAAGGTTTCTTGTTGGTTGTAGTGGAAACTTGAATGGGAAAGTGATACCCATCTCCAAGGTGGGTAAATAACTTTCCCATATAAGGGGAAGTTGCCAACACTTGAATGGGACAAAAATGTCCCTTTAAATAATGGATTTCTATGGCTAAAATGGTCATTGCCTTATTTACTTGAGAAATAAAAGAACATAGGTAAATGCACATACCTAGGTAAGTGTGTCCTAGGAAAAACTTACCTAGGTAATTGCATTTGCCTGGGTAAATAACTTACCAAAAAGCGAACGGGGCTTTAGAAATCAGAGATGGGGATGGTGAGTATCGCCCCCACCTTAAATCCACTCAATTTTCATTCCTAATTAGTAGTAATTAATTAACTAATAAAGTTTCTAGGGATAAGTAGACTGCAGTCCACCTCAGAACTCAAATTTCTGGGGTGGATTGAACAATAAAAACCCCAAGTTTCTAAAGAACACTGATTCTAGGATAGTGAGTTAATTCAATATCACAAGCCCAATATTTGTTGTTTTATTGAAACTAGAGTCAATCCTGTTAGAACAAGAAAAATCGTCAATTTATTTTCTTTTTTTAATGAGTTTTTCATTGTTCACTCAATTGGTTTTTTTGGTCGTTTATGGATTTTATGAGATAGAAACAATATTAATCCAGTTTTCTAATGGAAAATATTTGTTTTTCCTCATTTGTTTATGCTCCTTCAAATAAAAATGAGCAAAAAATAGTAAGGGGTTGGATCGAAAATATAGATGATAACACTAGTGGGGTGGGGTGTCTAATAGGTGATTTTGTTGGAAAATGGGGCACTGAAAGCTTAGAGGAGAAGTTCTATGACACATTTGAAGACATTGTCTTTAGAGCGTTATTTGCCCCCACTCAATCCTATTGAGTTTGTTGTTGGGTTATAGGCAAATTCTTTACTATGATACAACAGAGCCTTGGGGGAGAATCTACAACCAGCAAAGTTGAAGACTTGGGTGTACTAAATTCTTGAATCACGCTCCTTAAATAATTTCTAAAGAGTTGTGGAGTAGAGAAAGGTTCTTGTTCAGAAAAGGCTCATTGAATAGTCACAATTTCAAACATTGTAACTGTTAAGAAGGTAGTTAATAGTTAATGACTGTTAACTTTGAATTGTGTCTCTTGGTCATACCTGATCGAATTGTGACCATTGAAAATATCAACGGCCAGCCTCGCACTAAAAGTCAAAGCCGCCCTTCGCAAGCCGTGCATAGTGTGAGTTAAAGCACCTCATTGTGCCGCACACACGCACGCACATGCGTGGCACGCGTTTTGCGGTAGCAAGCCTCCATACTCTCCCCTTTATATCTAAGGAGTGTAAATAAGCTCCTATTTAAAAACACAAAACAATTAAGTCTTGTAATTTTTCAATGTGGAACAAGTTAAAAATTAGTTTTAGTAAAAGAAAAAGCTATTTTTCAAGACATGTGTGTAGGTGTGTTTTCCATATAATTTATCAGTCAAACCTCATTGGATTTAGTCTCTAATGAGATTAAAATCCAATAGATTTTAATGCTTTTAGCTCCAATGCAATTAATTAGAAGCTAGGGAGGATAACATGTTCTTCCATCCCACACCAAGGACTTTAATAACCTCCAAAATGACTGCAATCTAATGGAATTGAATATGGTTGGTAATCAATTCATGTGGAAGAATAGATCAACATGGGAAAAGACTAGACTAGGTCATCATAAATGACACTTGGAGTAGGGAGTTTGTTGATGCAGTCCTTGAGAACCTTCCCTTCCTATCTTCTGATCATTCCCCAATTCTCTTAGACACCAACTGGTGAATTCCTTGGGGTCCTAGACCCTTTAGATTTGAAGCAATTTGGTGTGAGGATCCCAGTTGTGCAGATGTAGTGGCTTAATCTTGGAATCTGAATGTAAATGGATTGAGAGCTTTCCAATTTAAAGAAATTTCTTTATTCAAAATATAAGAAGATGGAATAGAGAAAACTTTGGTAATATATTTTTAAAGAAAAATAATCTCATGATCTAAACCGGTGAAATCCAAAGAAGGATCCTAGAGAACCCAAATGATAGAGCCCAAATTAACCTAGAAAGGCCCCTTCAAAATTATTTGGATAATATTCTTAAGCATAAAGAGTTGTTTTGGGCACAAAAATCTAGGATTGACGGGATCAAATTCAGTGATAAGAACAATACAATTTTCCAAACAGTGGTCTCCATTAGAAGGAATAATAATAGAACTTTTAAAGTTAGGAAAGAGGATGGTGAATGGATTCATGATCATATGGAAATTCCAGAATTTTTTTGTAAGATATTATGAAAAAAATATTCAAATATGAGGATATTTCCGGGGTGGATGATTTCATTAGATATATCGTTCATCCATCTCAGACAATCAAAATAGTGAGATTTGTAAGGAGGTAACAAACAAGGAAATCCAGGAGACCCTCAATTCAATGAAGGATCTCAAGGCCCCAGGCCTTAATGGTTTAAATGTCAAAAGTAAAGAATGTGAATGGTTACAGACCTATAAATCTATGTAATGTTATTTATAAAATCATCTCCGAAGTCTTGGTTAATAAAATAAAGCCTTTTCTAGATGATATTATTTCCCTGTTTCAAAGTGCTTTTGTTCCTAACAGATATATATGAATGATAATATATACTCTAACTGCCCATGAGATGATGCATACATGAAAAACAAAAAAGGAAGCTTTAAAATTATGACATGCAAAATAGACATGGAAAAGCCTATGATAGGCTTGAATGGGACTTCATACAAAAAGTCTTTGAACAAATTTGAGTTCCATAAAAAATGGATTGATTGGGTGATGGCATGCATAAAATCTATTTCTTATAAAATTTTGATCAATTATTCTCCAAGAAGGAAGTTTGAACCATCAAGGGGCATTAGACAGAGTGATCCCTCTCTCTAGGAATTTTATTGAGGAAGTTAAGTTGCCTGGGAGCCCAATTAATTGTAGTGCTTCAAAAGGGGGACCTTATATGTCTAATTTTCACAAAAACTATTGTTCTGGTTTGCTTGAAGGTTAAAGAAATTTTATCAAATTTTGTTAGAGCATCGGGTCAAGGGCCTAATTTTAGCAAATCAGCCTTACTTTTCTCAAAGAATGTCCCATCAAGACTTGAAAAGATTTTATCCAAAATAATGAAAATCCCTTTCGAGAGGAAAACAGAATCCTATCTGGGAGATCCAATTTTGAATGGAAGGGTGTCAAATGAAAGTTTTAGTGAGCTTAGAGAGAAAATTATCAATAGGTTAGGGGTTGGAAAAAGAAAACTCTCTCCTTAGCCGGTAAAGTTACTCTTCTAATTAATTCCACTATTAGTTCAATGCCTCATCCTTTAAAATACCAAACAATGTCATTAGCGACACTAATAAGAGTAAGAAAATGGTCAAAGGGGAATGAAAGAAAGCAAGCCATTCCACTTAATGAGTTGGAATAATGTGTGTTTGCCTGAAAGATGGGGTGGATTCGGGTTAAAAAAACTCTATTGGGTCAATGAGCCATGTCTTGCAAAACTTGGTTGGAAGATTTTGAAAGACAAACAAAACCAATGGGTCAGAGTGGTAATTCAGAAATGCCTTAAAACTAATAATTTATGAAGTGAAACTAATAATTTATGGAGTGTGTAAAGGTATTGGATGGAGCATTGGCAATGGAAGAGATATTAACTTCTGGAAAGATAATTGGACCAATGGTGATCCCATTAAGGATCAATTAAGTAATACCTCAAATGAGAATAGTGATGATTGGGTATGGGACTTCATTAACCATGATAGGAAGGTATTGAGGGAAGACAAGATTTGAAACCTTGTCCCTACCCACATTTGGAATAACATCAAATCCATTTTAATCCTGTTTGAAGGAAGTGAAGATCGGATGGTTTGGAGATATGACCCTAAGGGAAAATTTTCCATTAGGTTTGCCTATAATGAGGCTAGTGTCATGGCAAGGGGTGAGGGTGGCACAATCACGTTCCTCAGTAAGATTTGGGGTCTCAAAATCCCCCCAAAGATCAAAACCTTTCTATACTTAGCTTTGAACAATCGCCTACCCACTAAAGCCTTCCTAAGGCCTATCTATGGATGGTTGTTGTGGTTTGTGTGGAGACACTGAAGACATTGAGCACATTTTTATTAGATGTCCCTTTCCTAAGCAGATTTGGGATCTCATTAATCCAAGTTTGGTGAGCCAAGACGATGGAAGTATTTCTTTTCAAACTTGGTGGAAAATTTTAGATAATTTTGTAAACTAGGGGGGTTAGGATCTATGAAAAATATAGTTTCCTTTTCTCTGGTCTCTATGGAAAAATAGAAATAGTAGTCTTTGAGAATAAAATTCTAGCCCCTTTGGATCTAATCGAAAGAGTTACTAGCTCGTTTAAGGAAGCTAATCTAATTCTTGCTAAAAATTACTCAAACTGTCATAAAAAATTGGAGACTTGTCCTCTGGAAATACCCTAAGTATGGTTCAATTAAAATTAACTTTGATGCTTCTAGAAATAGTGATGGGGGATGTTTTATAGCATGCATCGCTAGAAACCATAGTGGGGAATTAGGGGTGGCAATGAGCTGAATTTTTCATAAGCTGCTCGAGTTCAGCTCGGCTCGGTTTCAACCGATCTCAAGCTCAATTCAGTGGCTCGATTATTAAACGAGTCGAGCTCAAGCCTATTAGAGCTCGGCTCGTGAGGCTCGCGAGCCGGCTCGAATATATATATATATATATATATATATATATATATATATATATAATATAAAATATATAATAAAATTATAAAAAATAATATATAAAAAATGTTATAATTATTATAATTCTTAATTTTTTAAATAAATATATATATATATAAATTTTTATTTTTATAAAATATTTTTTCTCAAAATCAAACTCGAGCTTATAAACTTTTGACTCAAGCCGAGCTCGAGCCTGATACTATTCGGCTTGGCTCGACTCGAATCCATCCCTACTGGGAAAATAATGGAAGCCAAAGCCCACTATATTGGCACCACCACTATTAATGTGTCTGAAGCTTGAGCCACATGGGAAGCTCATAATGTAGCCCAAAATTTTAGGAATTATCCTTTCTACATTAAAGGAGACTCTACTGTCGTGATCTCTTGCTTGAGGAAACTGGCCGAGGTCCCGTAGAGACTAAAGACCATCATCAAAGAGTGTTCGAAGCTTGTGGGGATGCAATCTAGTTCATGGTATTTCTTACATTCATTCTTTCAGGGTGGTGAACCAAGCAGTGGATTGGATGGTACGTCAAGCTCTCATTTACTAAGTCGAGTTATATTAATGGGTAAATTACATAAACCACCCTTGTTGTTTGACTAACCTCTCCCCTACTTTGACCTATTTAAACAACTTAAGTAGGGTATTCATATGTTTATTTTAGTTAATAATAAATTACTAATATATTTATTTAGAATTTTCTCAATTGTTGTTTATTTGTTAGCTTAAATTAAATTAGGATTTTCTCAATCATGTATTCTCTCCCCAAAATGAATGAATGGTGTATGGATTACGGTTGCTTTAATTCCTTCCATCATAGTATTTGATAGTAGAGTTTCTCATGAATCGCACAAGGCCCCACTAGTATATATATTATATTATATTTTGTATTATTTTGTATGTTTTTATGTTGTAGATATTTACATACAGCGTAAATATATACAAAATATAAGGTTTTGCAAATTCAGCCTTAGGCTCAATTTGGAAGGAGTACAAATACAAATATGTATAATACAGACGCATACAAAATAATACAAAATACAAGGTTTTGTACTCTACAAATTTGTATTTGTATTCCTTCCAAACATGACCTTAAGCTTAATTTGGGAAGAGTACAAATACAAATACATGCAGTACACATGCATACAAAATAATACAAAATTCAAGGTTTTGCACTCTAGGTTGTGTTTGGTTGCAATGCAAACACAAATATGTACATTACATATTTACCCATTTTTTGGTTTATGAATGCAAACATGGTTCACATTTTAAATCATTTTTGCATTTATCTTGTTTGATTGAAATCAGTGCAAAATGTGGGTCCATCATTAAATGTTCCAACTATCTTATGCTCCAATACCTTAACGTTGGTTAAAAAGTTAAACACAAAATTGTATCCAAAAAATAGGTACAGTAATAATGCTCTCTTCTCAGAGTACAAAAGTGTCAGAAAATACACTTTTGCTCTGATAATCATTACTTTTTTACGTATTAAATAAATGCTCACAAACGTGAATTGGGGTACATAAATGTACATAAATACCCCGGTTCAGCATTTGTATCGCAAACAAACGGAGCCCTACCTATTTGTATTTGTACTCCTTCCAAACTGAGCCTTAGGCTGCATTTGAAAATGATGCAAATTGAGTGTAAATTCCTGCTTAGGGTAAATTTGCACTCTGGCTCACTTTTGTCTGTGTTTGGCAACATTACATTTTTGTATTGATAAATGACAAACCAATGCATATTTACATTGACAATAAGATGTAAAAGTACATCAATAAAAAAGAAGTAAATTTGCATTCAAGTGGGATTTTGATAAAAAATAAAGCATATGCTTTATTGGAATTCGTGTTTGCATTCATTACAGCTAAATGTCTATTTGGTAACAAGGTAAGTTTGTCGATACAAAATTAACCTAATTTTGCAATTTATATGAACCATTTTACACTTTACATATTTGCATTAAACACATATTTACATGTTTCCAAACACAGTCTTAAATTTTCTTTAATATTCCCATTTTTTTATAGTTCCCATGTACAACTAGGAATGGCAACGGGTTCAGGAATGGCAACGGGTTCAGAGTGGGTTCTGGCCCTTTTTTACGTATCTGATGTTCAACAGGCAAGTGGCGATAGCAATGGTGATCAGCAAATCAACGATGAAGATGAAGGAAGAAGAAGAGTGGGTTCTGGCCCTTCTGGGTTTAGAGTTCTCTCTTCGCTGTCAATCTCTCTGTCGAAGTCTCGAAGACTAGACACTTCGAGTGTTTTTTAAGTTTTAATAAAAAATGAATAATAATATGATATATAATATTATATAAAATATTATAAATAATATATAGTATTATATATATAGATTAACCGGGGCCAGGTCAGGGCGGGGATTGCATTTCCCATCCCCGCTCCCACCCCCAATCGGGGATTCAAGGATAGCCCCATCCCCGATCCTAACCCCGCCAAAATACTCCCAATACCCGATCCCGTCGAGTTGGGGAGCCCGAGTATCCATCGGGGATGGAAAAAATTGCCACCCCTATATACAACCCTCTAGTCAAAAGGGTCTCCCTTGAAATAAGTGATTAGATAGACTCCCATTCAGAAAGAAAAGATGGGATAAATAAATGGCAAATGATATGGTAAGCCACTACATAAAACAAAAGCTTATCTCTTATAGCAACACACACACTAAACTTATCACCCCCCTGAGTTTGGTAAATTACTTACACCTTAGATTTGCCTAATTCAAATCCTGACTCAAATAAAAACCTAATAATTTCCCTATGCTTAGTACATCTTGGTCATTAACTAGGCTCAAGTGAAATTGAAGTGTTTGTTTATCAAACAAAAGGTGAAAATGAACTCCATGAAAATTTACACCATTCCATACTCTCAAGTAGAGCATGGAATGCCCACTGAAAACCAATCCTGAGTAGTAGTGGACCTCTCTTTCTTGAAAAGTTCGGTGCCTCTCTCTATGTCACTTTTTGCTTTCTAATGGGCTACTAAGAGATATTGATACACCAAATTGCATAAAGTTTGTCCTTCATGTCTGCATTGTTTGTTCCTTTTTTCATTCTTTTTGGCCTTTAAAAAAGGCGGTGCAATTTAATATCCTTTATTGTGAATTGAGATAATTGGAACTTGACCCAGTTTGAGAGGAGTATAAATAATACAAATATATACACTACAAAAACTTGTAATATTGTATTTATAAACCTTCTATATTTGTTCTGTATATATTTGTATTTGTACTTTTTTTAAATCAGTTTGGAAAGAATATAAATATGAATGTGTATATTGTAAATGCATGCACAATACAAGGTTTTGCATTCTACATATTTGTATTTGTACTCCTTCCAAACGGAGCCTAGTTCTGTTTCTTTGCGATACAAACCCCAAGGTTTGTGTTTGTGAGCATCTATTTGATATGTAAAAAAGTAATGATTATCAGATCAAAAATGTATTTTATGACACTTTTGTACTCTGAGAATAGAGCATTACTGTACCTATTCTTTGGATATAATTTTGTATTCCTTAATTTAATAATTAACTTTTTGACCAAAGTTAAGGCATTGGAGCATAAGACAGTTGAAGCATTTAATGATGGATCCACACTTTACACCGATTTCATACAAACAAGATGAGTGCAAAAACGATTTAAAATATGAACATTGGTTATATTCATGAACCGAAAAAAGGGTAAATATACAATGTACATATATGTGTTTACATTGCAACCAAAGAAAAAGAAGAATTTGCTCTATAATGGTGTGGCCTTAATTCCAAGGTAATGGGCATTGTAATGCGAACCATGCAAAAAGATGATAATGGGCGGTTCTGGTTGGATCCGATCATAAAGCGCGTAGTCCTCATATCAAGAACCGTTTAGCTGCTGTTGAATGTACATGTCATCCATTTTTGTTTAACAGAGACGAACCAGGTTGCTTATAGCTATATGGTGAAGCTAATCAAGCTGCAGAGTTGCTTGCTCATAAGGCGCAACCAAGTGTTTTAGATTCTTTGTCTATCCGTTTAAGCAACATCCCTAAGTCTCGAGCTTATATTTGTTTCTTTGATAGTTTGGGTGGTGTTACCCCCTCCCCCGACTTGTGTAGCACTTCGTTAAACCTTGTTCATGTTGTCTCATATTAGCTTCTTCAACCAGTAATATATATAAAATAATACAAAGTACAAGGTTTTTTCATTCTATTCGTAGTCCTTCCAAACTGAGCCCAAGTCTTACCTTACTAAGAGTGTAAATTCAAATGTTTCTAAACCTTTCAATAAATTTGTATTTACATTTCTTTTCGAAATGAGTCTAAAAAAAAAGACCCTTGTCTGGATCTAGGCCACCGCTTCCAGTCAACCATGTGGGTCAATCTGCTAGACCGGACTATTAATGGAGCTAGAATATGTAGACATAAGCCCAGGAAAAAAGGGGAGTTGACGAGTCAGTCAGGTAAAAAGTTTTCAAACATAACATGATTCCCATTGGCTCAAATATTAGTACAGACTCAGATTTCTTGGTTGTTTTTTCTATTTTCTATGTTTCATCTACGTACCCTGCAGTCTTTATTGTTTGGCTTTATTTCTGATTAATTGATCTTGTTTGTATTTGATGAATGAATTTTGCCTCTAAATCTCAAAGAAAAAAAAGCGAACCTTATTATTACATACAAAATAATACAAAATACAAGGTTTTACATACGCATCATAATTAATAACTTCCCCCATACCCCTTTTTTTCCAAAGTGCTGTTTGCATGACTCGATTCTGCATTAACGCTGGAACAAATAAGCTAACACACCAATGTGTCAGCCATTGGTTGGTATGGTACCTACATATATTTGAAATAATATTAAATATTGCATTTCATGCCAAAGTGTATGATTGTCAAGCGACCCAAGCTGATGAATTGGGATCTGCTCCTCACAAAGCGCACCTCATTCCGATATCACAGGCACATCCCACCGTGCATTGGAAACATCTCCCATTAATAAGAACACATAAGTACAGAAGATGTTCCTGATACATGGTGGGATGTACCTGTGAGGTCAATGTGAGGAGCAGATCCAGACTACAAACTGATCAAATATATAGGATTTGTATCTGAATTATGTGTACCAATTTTTTTTGGCTGTTTTAAACTGATTAAGACCCAAACTGACTATACATATAATTAGTAGGCTCCCATGTGATGCATGGAAAAAAGATGTTAGAGCTTATTAGGCTTGAAATTTATTACACTATGGGGATACATAACCCAGGGGTAGGAATGGCAATTTTTCCCATCCATCCCCACATCGAGTATTTGGCATCCCGACGAGGTGGCAATGGGGATGGAGACTGCCCTAGCAGGGACAAGGTGGGGATGGGATTAATAGGAATACCCGATTGGGGGCGGGGATGGGGAGTGAAATCCACACCTGCCCCCACCCCAATTAAAAAATTCGGGCATTCAAGTCCTCAATGGGGAACCCATCTCCATCCCGACAGGGATTTGGATTTGAGATGGGGATTAATTTAAAACTTGGGGTTGAGATAGGGAGTATTATCCTCGCCTCGAACTTGCCCATTGCCATTCCTAAGCGGGCGGTCATCCCCAACCCCATAAAGATAGTTCCAATAATTATGGTAATTATAAATGTAGTATCCAATACTTATGGAAACTATTAAAATTTCCTAAGTATTTATTTGAATAATTGGAAGTTTTATAATTTAACTTTCAATAAATTAAATTACCAAAAGCGGTAATTATTGCTCAGAAATTCTAGTAAAGATCAAAATTACTGAAAATAAAAAAAAATAAATTTCTATTTATTGAAATTAATTTTCCACTAAGAAATTATTGAAAATTTTTAATTATTATCTGATAATATCATTAAAAATTAATAAATTGACCAAAATTACTGAAATGTCAATAACTACTTGTTGCTAAAAAATTACTGATAAATATAAATTTATCAGTAATTAATTTTCAAAAAATTAAACTACCAACAGTAATTTTCATCAAGTAATTTTTAGTAATTGAATTTTCCAAATTACCAAAATTGTGAAAAATTATAGTTCAGGTGTTGGTATTTACTAAATAATACTAAAAAATGACAGTAACTATTGAAAATATCAAAAATATTTCCCAAATTAATTTAACCACATTTTTTGTTTTTAGATAATTCAATGGGCATGTGATATAGACTAAGAAGTGTTTTAGGAGGAATTTTAGGTGGCAGAAATAGTTTAGGAGGGATTGGCTAAGTGATTGGGAATATGGGAGAGATAGTTGGAGTGGAACTCTAGTGAAGAAAAGAGGGCTACCACATGGCAAAATGGAAGGGCTGGGTTTTAGGCAAGCTTTCCTTCCATATCACGATTTGTATGGATTGGGGCTATACAAAGAGATTAGAGAGAGGGAGTGACAAACAGAGAGAGAGAGAGAGAGAGAGAGAGAGAGGTGGATTTAGGCCGAATTGAGCTGAATATCTAGATATTCGAGCTCGGCTTACTAATAAAATATGAAGCTCGAGCTTGATTCAAGCTAGAGACATGAGCTCGAGTCAAAAGCTCATAAGCTCGAGCTCGACTATGAACCAATCAAATTGAGTAGGTGATGAGGAGACGTGGAGAAATTAGGCCACCTATTTCAACCTACAACCAATCAAATTGAGGAATAGAATTTATTCACGTAAGTAATATCACACACTACATGAAAATATTCATCCAAGTGTCCTTGTAATGAAAAATAGATGACCCCACTTTATGATTTGCTTCTTCGTATTCTTTTCATTCTTAATGTTTGTTGTCTGGTTATATTAGATAGATTGAAAATTGGAGGTAGGGGTGCTAATTGGACCGGATTTGGTCTAATCTAATCCAGTCTAATGTGAGTCCATTATAAATGGACAACCAATCTAATGAATGTTTTGGATTAACTTGGACTGTCCAAATTGTTCAGATTCATTTTGATTTAGATTGGTTTCAATCCAAATTCAGTCCATTAACACATATATTCTTATCTTATATCAATGGACCAGATATTGGCTTAATCCAATTCAGTCCAATATAAATTTATTACGGACAAACTAGGTTCAATCCAATCTAATAAATAATTTTGACCAGATTGGTCCAATCTAATATGTTTTGTTGGTCCGTTCAATCCGTCCAAATTGATTTTGGACTGAACAGAGTCCAATCCAAAACCGGTCCATTGACACCCTTAATTGGAAGCAGTAATTTTGTATCTTGATTTATGTGTGGCATGAACAAAATACTAACACATTAGGGAGAAAACCCTAAAATGTAGACTATAAGGATTCTCCTTTCTGTTGACCAACCTATTAATCCCCTTCCTTTATTTAAGAAGGGTTTTCTTTGGGTATTGCATAATATACATCATAGGGGAACATAAGGGGGTGAGGTCAATTGACCTTTCTATGGAGAGTCTGCATATCCCAAGTGACCTATATCTCAATTAGTGGGTCATTGGCATCTAACAAGGTTCAAAGCATCTAGACATACAAGACACAAAAGATTGTGAATGTTGTGATTCAAAGGGATGATATTTTAGTTATTTCATGAATTAAGTCAGGAAATCTCCAAGGAAGGGTATTATAACCTACAAAAAATGGTTAATGCCCTAACTTGTAGTATTCATCCTATGGGTTCAAATTATCTTTTACTATATAAAATATCAAGGCCATTTTGGTTCATTTTATTAATACAATGTAATATTTTGCTCGATTTTATTAACATTAATAGATCAAATTTGTACCTAGCTAGGTTTGCAGTTTATCCCATTAGATCTGATTTTGTTTGCATCCCTAACTTAATCTGTAGTATTTTGAAATCGGGCAACAAATGAGAGGGGAGAAAGTTGGAAACTTATATAACAGGCTGAGGACCGGCAAACGGGATTTCCTACCCACTCTCTATCTGCGGTAAATTACAGCCACACATCTCTCTTGTAATTCACGACGGGTAGAGAGTGGATAGGAAAAGTGAGTAAGAAATCTAGGTCTGAGGACTGAGTGGATGAACCAAACTACTTTGAAGGCATGTGCAAAGAAAGCAAAAAAAGCGAAGTGGAGGCTGAGAGAGTGTCAAAGTGTATATACCTATTTATAGAAGAGATGTTGTCCTTGTTGAGGAGTTCTAGTCCTATTAGGAGACAGTATTAAGCCTAGCCCAAGTTTCCTGATGATTGTCCTTATCATGATCTAACTATGTTAAAGACATCTGGGTGAATCTGATCGGTCGGGTCTATTGGCCAAACTGGTTCGAGTCATCAACGAGTTCTTTGAGTGTTTCATCCAAAGACACATGACGACATGCAACTGGACCACATGGATGGGCCTCACCACAATCAAAGATTAACTTAAGGAATCCAAAACTAATTATGATGATTTAGAATATGGCAAAGTATGTATCTCCTATATAGGGGGAACAACCCCTTTGATGGCATCACAATTTTTCTATATGCAATATTCTTATCTATTGTCTTGGAGATTTATAATTATTCTATTTTACTAGATGGAATTTCAATGCAATGAGTTAGGTCTATAAGAACCATGAAGTCTTAGACTCAGCTTTTAATCAAAAAATGAGGTCTATCATCTCATATGGTTGCATTTCCCTATATTGATTCTTATAATGAACTATTGGTAATTGTGCAATTAGTAAGAGAAATATCCATAGGAATACAACTATATCAAACCAGAATATGCTTGTCTTTTGGGGATTTTTAAGCTCTAGCACTAATTTGCCAGAAAAGTCTATGTTGTCAGAATGACATGATATCAGAAGAGCTTTGACAATCAGAACTATCCTTGAATTTTGATAAATACCACTTGATTGATTATTACTTTTATGATACTAATTGATTGATTATAAGTTTTTCCGATATTATAGTTGAACCCTAACTTGACATATAGTTGTACATGGCAAGACAATGCAACAAATCCTTTTTAAGTGACTCTTCAATAGATCAAAGAGTGATGATTAAGAAACATCCCATTTTTTATAAGCATGGCATACCCCAAGTGAATAGATCAAAAATGTTTTTTTTTCAAAAGACAAAAACACCCCTATTTACTAATTTTTAATAAGGGTATTTTTGTCTTTTTGAAAAGAAACATTTTTGATCTATTGACTTGGGGTATGCCATAGGGATGTGCCATATTCACACATCTAAATGAAATCCTGGTTTAAATTGGTGGATTTCTTTCTTTCATTTTTGTTTTTCTTCTTCTCATGGAAAAAACTTTCCTTATTCTCAAAAAAGAACATAAAAGAATATGAACATGACATTCTTACATTTCTCCTAGTAGAAAGAAGTCCAAGTTTCCAACCATATTCCATGAAGACACTTGTAAAACAAATAATAAGCAAAGAAATGGAAAAAAAGCATTTTTGTTTTTAACACGAAAAACATCAAAAGCACTTCCAAGCTTGGAAGTTTCCAAGCACTTTCTTTCTTAAAAGAACTATGTAGGTTGAACCTATAATGTGACTTAATGCTGTTTCACATTCAATTACTTCTTATCTTATCTTATACATATATACATATATATATATATATATATATATATATATATATATATATTAAATCTTACCTCTTTTCACCAAAAGGAAGTTGGAGTCATCTATCTAAAGTGCAAATGAATGAGATGAGGGTAATTGATTTCAATGTTCTTAATCTAATTGAACAAGGGTAACTTATTTGAATTGAAATCTTTAGTTATTATGAAATTTTCTTTTATTTGTTGGGTATGCTAAATAATTAGAGAACACGAGTTTGGTAACGATAGTTTTCAAAGTTTATAAAAAACTAATTGAACTTTCAAAATAACGGAAAAATACGGACAGACCCATTATAGGTTTCTGAAATCCACTGTAGATCTATAAACATCCAAAATATCAAATACATCTACCCAACTGTAATTTGAGCTAAAAATTCTGACCCTGGGCTGAACCGTCATTCTTCCTTTTTTATAATTTCTCATACAGAAGAAATTATAAAAAAATACATGTACCCATATGGTAATAAAGAAATTCATTAGAAAATAATATTTAATAAGGGACTGATGTTGACTTCAAGTCATCTACAAGAACCCAAAGATGTGAGGCCAATCATGCTATGACACATCAGCCGGATGCTTTGGAGTCAGCTAATGGGTCTTTGTTTTTAAATAAACTAAGAAATCCAATGAACAAAGCCTACTTGGTTTTATTAAGACATTAGGCTTAAAAGTCAGATTAATTTTGGTTACGTTTGGATAAGTCTTGAGGCTTGTGCTTTTTAAAGCTCAAAAGTGCAAATCCCAAATGCTTTGGGGCTTAAGAGTGTTTTAGGCTCACACCATAATGCTTTTAAAAGCAATTCTTGCCAAATGCCCAAAATACTTTTTTAGTTCAATTATGCTTTTCACAGCTCAAACCAAAAAGAAAAAAAGTTTATCCAAACAGATCGTATTAACACGAAATTATAATAATGATAAAACTTGATTATGTGATGATAAGAGAGGAAGCCCAAAAAAACTAATACAAGACCCAAAAAATATGGGTCAACATGGAGACTAGACCCGGTTTTATTTTGGTAAGGATCATCTAATCAGATATTATTGTCATATTAATAACGAGAGAGGGAGAGGGCCCACATAAAATATGGGTTAACATGGAGAGTAGACCCGGATTTGTTTTGTTAGAGAGAGAGAGAGAGAGAGAGAGAGAGAGAGAGAGAGAGAGAGAGAGAGATCTTGAAGTAGAAGAAGAATAAGGAGCATTGGTTTGTTTTTCCAACTTAGCTGCTTTTTATTTTTAGAAGAGGCCAAGGGACGGACGAGTCTCCATCTCTGCTTCATCTTTCTCGGTCTCTCGTTACCCTCTAAAATCTAGGTAATCTCCTTTTTCTATCTGACTTCCTCTTCCTCCTCTCTCTGGGTGATGGATCTCGAGCGATCTCTCTCTGAAATTCGAGCTCGGTCTTGAAATTCAAGGGTGATTTCTCGAATCCTCAACCCCCCTTCCCCCAATTCGGGACCAGTTCCAATGGAGGTAAAACCCCAATTCTTTTCTTTCTTAAATATTTTATTTTTCCTGATTTTTCTTTATACAATTTTTCTCAAATTGAGATCCGTCTAGCTTTCAGTTCCCTCGTCACCCGGACCTAGTTTTCTAGTTTTGATGGCTTTTTATGTTTTGGTTATCTTTGCTGCGGTTTTGCTCGTCAGGAGTTCCATTTGCCCTCATTTCTTACCTCTTTTTGTAATCTTTAATCTTCTTGCCTTCTGAGTGTTTCTGATATTATCCTTCTTTTCTGTGTTTTTTTTTTTTTTTTTCCTTTTTTCTTTTCTTTTCCCCATCTCGTTTTGGTTGCCGGGGTTTTCTGTAATGAGTTGACTCTGATTTTGACGATTGAATTTTGGCAAAATTTTATTTGAAGGGGTGCTCCTTGTTGAATTTGGTGATAAATTTCAGTAAAATTTCTAGTTTTACGCGTTTTTTAGTTGATTTTTCTCTATTGAATTTATGGAGGATGCCCATGTTTCAACTGTGTGATCAAATTTGATTTTTCTCTATTGGGTTTTGGGTTTTCTTAGGTTTCAGCGATGGATGAGAGTAAGAAGATAGAGAGTCTGACATCGGCTGCTGCTTTTGTGGAAGGGGGAATACAGGACGCTTGTGATGACGCTTGCAGTATATGCCTTGAGGCGTTCTGTGACAGCGATCCTTCAACTGTAAGAAATTTGATTATCCCTTTTTATTTATACCCTTTTCTTTTCCTCCTTGTGTTGCCTGTTGGGATTTGTTTATTATGAAGACCAATTTTTCTTTTTTTTTTTTTTTTGTGCAGGTCACTAATTGCAAGCATGAGTTTCATCTTCAATGCATTCTTGAGTGGTATACTCTGATTGTTTATTTGAAGCAGATTATATACTCCCTCCCCCAATGCTTTCATGTGATTGATAGGATATTTCAGGAACATTGGACTATGGATTAGTTAAACTCCTCTTCATTTGACGTGCCGCTTATGTTTGATATCTTTCTAGCATTTGATTGCCATGTTTTTGTGGTTGAATATGTTGGTTCTACCTGTAATGTTTTTTTTATCGTAGTAAGGTTGTATTTTTTTCCTTACGGTTCAGGTTGATGAAACTGTTCATTGCTCCATCAAACAAGAATGGAATGAAAATGGGACTGCTCCGCACTTGTTTAAACAGAAAATTATTAATTTTCTAATTCTCTTGATGTATACTCAGAAATTTCCCTCTCTATCAAGTCAGTAGGTATATTGATATCATTAGGGATATATATAAGGGGACAATAACTGGCTTAAGAACTCAGGAAGGGTAGACAATAGATTTACAATCAAAATGGGTTTACATAAGGGTTAGCAGTTAGCCTGCATCTCTTGATGTATTTATTGTTTGCTAATGATATGGCTTTTATTAAAATAACTAAAGATGGGCTGAAGGTAAAACATGGCTTTTCTAAAGTAAGGTTTTCAATTACTGTGGTGGTAGAACATGTGATTTCAAAGAAGGATGTTGATTTCACATGTATTTAGGTTGAATGCGGATAGGGAGTGGGATCAGTTGTTGGAAAATTTGGAGGGGTTTCATGGTGCAGGGGTTCAAGCCATGACTGGCAGGTGGGGCTTCAAAGTGGTATGGAGAGTAGAGGAGATAAAAAGAGGGTGGGATAGGAGAATGTCTGGAGCAATGAGGAATTTTGGGATCTCATAAGAAGAAATGAGTTGGAAGATTTGGGCTGGTAGGCTCTAAATTTTCGTGGTCAAATGGGCATGTTTCTCCTATTTTATTGGAGGCTGGATTGATTTTTCTTAATAGAAAATGGGAGATGATGTTTGAGGGGCTGATGTAAGTGGCATTAGTGTTTTCAGTTTCGGATCACAATCCTGTTTTTCTGTGGGATGTTACAAGGTTGAAGGGGCCAAAGCTGCTTAGGTTTGAGAATATGTGGATGGGGCATCCTAATTTCTTGGTGTTTGTGGATCAGAGGTGGATTACTTGCCTGTTTCTGGGATCAGCTGGGTTTATCATGATGAGGAAGTTGCAGAATATGAATGACTTAAAGGGATTGAACACACATATTTTTACTCCATTCTTTGATTCATCACATACACAAGCACATAGATGTTCTTTTTTGTATCTTTTTTGAACTAAAACAAAGAGTGCGTGTAATTTAACCGGGGAACAAACTACCCATAAAAGAAGCTAAACCAACCAGGAGTTTTATACAAAAATCATTGCCTAAGTAATGTCTAGATAGGCGCCTAGTCATCTATGTGACAAAGCACTCTCCTGTTGCCCAGCCTAGCCTTACTCCCTAGCACATGACAACCATGCACCAGTGAGGAGTGTATTTGTGCAAGTAGGTTCTAAAAGAGCAAGGGGGGAGACCCAAGAAAATGTGGTCTGAAGTGGTAAAAAGTAATTTAAAGACTTGTAATTTGACATAAAACATGACTCTGGTGGGCAGGATTTTTATGGCTGACCCCAAATGGTTGGGATTAAGGCAGAGTTGTTGATGTCAAGTTATAAGTCAATAGTCATTTCTTGGATGCTTTAACTCCCCCACCCCCCCCCCCCCCCCTTCAAATTTTTTGGTGTTTCCCTTGTCCAACTTTAGTTGTTATTTTCCTGTCTGACTTGATACGCATGAACCTTGCGTAGCAGGTGTTTCTAAAGCACACAAGCCTTTTTTTTTTTTTTTTGATTTCAAAAGTCTACAGGGTGTCAGTCTTAGGCCTGAACACCCCCTGAAATTACCCAGAACCAAAATATATTGTAATTTAAGCATATCGGGGTGCTGCTGGAACGATAGGATATGCTCAATTCACCCTGATACATGATGAAATTATGATTCTTTCTTAGAAGTTCTACCCATTTTCTTTCTTACACCTTTGGAGAGGTCAAGTATGTAGTTAATTGAAACTTGAATGTCTTTCTACTTCTTACCTGTTTCTCTTAAAAAACCAGGGAAAATCTTCTTCCTATATTTGATATCAATTATATGTTCACGGAATTCTATTTACTTGCTGGAAATTTTAAATTTCTCTCTTTGAAAGGAGTAATCTGGGTTTTCCTCTTCTATTCTTGGTGACTGTTACTTTGTAGTTTATACCCTCATAATTATCCTAATGAATGCAAAATCTCAGAAGAGTCACATTTCATGTTGATACCTTGATCAATCTTTGGATAAATGGATCCTAATAGACTAAATATGCTATAGAAAGAAACTGGCCAGTTAATCATACAACACTTCTTTCCTGTTCCTCTATCAATAAATACATAGAGATAAGTGATTGTAATGATTTTATTTTAAGATAGAAAAGAAAGAAAGCTTTCTTAGGTTCTGGTTGCCTGGTTCTATTAACATGTGTGGGTTGAAATTTGTTGATCTAATTGGTTGCCTCTTTCAATATACGAGCTATCTTCAACTTCTTGAGGTGATTTACAGTTTACATATGTAACTTCCATGAATTCTCAAACTGGGCAATGGTGTTGTCCTGTCATTCAACTTTTATTTTACTTTGTTTAAAAAATTTTGTAAATCCACATAGGAGGGAAGTTTATTGATGTTGATCCAAAATGAAAATTTGAAATGTTGGGGGGTGTGGTCAGAAACCATAATGGAGCAATCATACTGATGTACTCTGGTCTTATATGAGAGGGAAGCTCAATATATGGGAAGGACTCTTATCTTCCTTAAAGGACTGAGGTTATTCTTCTCTTTGAGACTGAATACAGTGGCAATAGAAGGGGATTAACAAGTGGTGATAGGATAGAGTGGGGGATGGAGGAGAGTCTAATGATTTCATTTAGATGGGTTAGAAGAGCAGATCAGCTTGCTACTTGCTAGGGAAAGGATAGACGGGGTAGATCTCCACTTGCAGTCTTTAATTGAATGGTAGGCAAAGAGGTCATGATTGTATCTTATGTTGTTTGATTAATGAAAATTTAGGATCTTTTAATAATAAGGAATGAAATTTGAATTATTGTTCCAGTTATGTTGGTGTACTAGTTGACTTATGCATGGGAATATCTGATTTTGAAGCCTTAGAACATGGGATGTGGGTTAACTAGTATATTTTAGTAATGTAGAATTCATATAATAATTGTCATTTTATTGGGATGGATTGGGCACTGGGGCTTTTCTTTAATTTTAACATGTACCTGTGGACAAGGGCATAAGCATAAATATAACAATGTCATGTTCAATGTTTAGAGATTTTCATAAGAAATGATAGGATTAAATGCCTGCTAGATGTTATATTCAAAATGAGAATAGAAAGAAAAAGGAGAATGCAAAAGTGTCAAACCAGAAAAATGGGCTATGGAGTCTGGAAGATATTAATTCATCAAAAAAATTCTGGAAGGTATTAAATATTAGGGCTTCATCTGTTTAATCCATGCAAATTTTCTGATTGGAAAGAAAAGGGAAGAAAATAAAATAATTTCAAGTCTCTCTTCCTTGTTATAGGTGTCAGAGAAGTTCACAGTGTCCTATGTGTTGGCAATCCATCAGTCTGAAGGATCCAACCAGGTTCATCTTGTCTGTTCAATGCTTTTTTCTTATTTAATTATCTCACAAGTAGTGATTTTGATGGTAACAATTTACCGTGTTTGGTTTGCAGCCAAGAACTGCTTGAGGCAGTAGAACGGGAGAGGAAATTTCGTTTTAACCCATCACGAAATGCCACAATATTTCATCATCCCACCCTAGGGGATTTTGAATTACAACATGTCTGTGCTTCATCTATGCTAGTTGGAGTTATGGTTTTCTTTTCTTTTTAATCAATAAAACCAAGAAATTGTATACCATGTACATCAGGACTTGTCCTATTTATTTGGTCCAATTTTCTATTTGCTACCTGGTTGCAGTTACCAGTAGGTTCTAATGATGCTGAACTTGAAGAACGTATAATCCAGCATTTGGCTGCTGCTGCTGCAATGGGGAGAGCACACCATATTGCCCGAAGGGAAGGACAGCGCAGTAGGGCAGCAGGTCAAGGTCGTCCACAGTTCTTGGTGTTCTCTACTCATTCCAATGCAGCTGATGGTCCTGTTTCTTCTTCTTTAGCTCAGAGGGGAGGGGAAAATGAACTGGCTCCTGCAATTACTGCTTCCAGTCCTGCTCCTCTTACAGCTGTCGGAGAACAACCATCCAATCAAGCCCCGGAATTATCTTCTGCCCAAACTGGACAAGTTCCTGCCTCAGCATCTCGATCTACTGCTCTTGGATCCAGTCGATCTGGACTGTCCTTCAACAATCGGTATGCATCATTCTCAACTTGATTCTCATATTGCTTGTCTTGCTTGATCAAATCTTTACATTTCTTTAGTATCTAAAGCATACTTGTGAAAAAATATCTGAAGCATTGTTATGTTGATCATTTTCCTGTAGGGGTTCTGCTAGTCAATCTCCTCCAGTAAATCAAGACAGAGCAGGGCCTTCAGAATTCCAATCATTTTCAGAATCTCTAAAATCTCGATTCAGTGCAATGTCAATGAGGTAAAATCCTAAAGAAGCACATAATCTTCTCGAGGGAAAACACCCCTTTATAGAAAGTATCCTATTCCATCTACCGAAAAAGAATCTTATTCTCATTATTTAATATGTTTACTTTAGTGGTTCCTATTTGATTTCTGGTTGAATCTTTATTTAAGATACAAAGAGTCCATTTCAAAGAGCACAAGAGGTTGGAAGGAGAGGTTGTTTTCTCGGAGCACATCAATGGCAGATCTTAGTTCTGAAGTCAGGAGAGAAGTAAATGCAGGAATTGCTAGTGTATCACATATGATGGAACACCTGGAGACCAGAGAAAACAGTAGATCCACCACAGATTCTGTAGCAAATAACTTTGAGGGTTCATCAGTAACAGAGCCTTGTAACCAGAGTACTGCAGAGACCACTCATGGCAGTGGTCCTTTGATTGACAGCAATACACCAGCTTCTTGTGCTGCAAGTTCAGGTTCAAATTAAGTTGTTCTACATCATTTCAACAAGGGATGTGTCCTCGGTACTCCATCTTGAAGGTGAGTCTTGATTTCAGTGCATTGGCACTTGACAGTATATTAAATCTCTGCATGTTTGGATACTTTTGTTTTAAATATGAATTTTATATAAATCAGATATTCAGTTTTCTTAACTTAAGCAATGACACTTGTTTTTATCACATGATTGTTTTCCTTCTTTATTTTGGTGTATGGTTTTGTCACATATCTTTATAATTGCTATATTTGCCTAGTTTTTCTTGCTTTCTGCCTTTTTTTTTGTTTCTTTGATTTCCTTTCTTCCTTTGGTCCTCCTTTTTTCTTCTTCCACACCTCCCCCGTGACCATCATTTTCATAGTGGATGTGAACTCGGTCTTTGTATTCTTCAGACCTAGTTTTGGGAAATCCTCACCTTCCTTGCCTGTCAATAGTGATTAATTTAGGTGACTGGAATTCATGGATTCCTGTAATTGTATGAATTCTTACTTCAGGGGCCATTGCTTGGTGCAATAATGAAACCTTGGGTTAGCAAGCATGAGAATGCAGGTTCTTTTTCTTGGACTTAGAGAATTGTCACTTGGTGTAAAAAGTTCTAGAGGTTAGATACATATCCTGCCTCTCTCTCCCAAGACCTCAGATAGCTAAGAACCAACACTGGGTTATGTCTTTTTTTCGGTATGAATTCTTACAATGTGGGTTTCCAGGCCCAATACCCAGTACCAGTATCTGACCCAAACACATGTACCTGGTATTGGATATGAGTGCAAAAACATTTGCACCCCTTCTCTCTCCCAACAAGGGAACAAAACCCTTCTATTAGTTTCATATCCACTGGGGATTGAACATTTTGATAGTGACTGGATAATAAGTGAATACATTAGAGTCTGACATGGAATGTCTGGAGATACACCAAGCCATTGCTTCTTTCTTTACTATATTGGAAATCATTAAGTTGTATTTAAGTCAACAATTAGGGACTAGAAAGTAGCAGCCCACTGCATTGCCTTAGCTAAAAGGCGACCATACAGCATTGTCATGATCAGTGTCTTAGGCTTCAAAACACATGGATATTTCATTACAGTGTAAGCCATAAAAACCATACTTTTGGCCCAAATAATAAAAGAGTATCAGCCATAATGCCATATTATCTAGAGGCTTGCAAACTTGCCTTATCTTTTTCTTGAAGCCCTTATCAACCTTCAATCCAAGTTTGGTTTGGAATTCACAGGGCTTGGGTTAGCACTTGACATAATACTATAAAGTGGTTAGGGGAGACGGCAGAAAGCCCCTGGAGGTTGGCTCATTATTTATAAGAGGTCAGAGATATTTTGTTATCTCCAAATGTAAATATTTTTGAGTTTGAGGGCTGCCACTTTGTGCAAAACATGCCAAAGGTTAGGTCTATATCCAATTCACCTCTCCCAAGACCATACATAGCTAAGACCATCATTTGGTAATGGTCCTTTTATGGTATGGTTTAAAATGTTGGTGTCGGTGGAAATACCAGCTGTCCAAATATAAGAAACATGTTGGAAATATCCTATGGAAATATTTTAAAAATTATAGACATGGTGGAAAGATTGTAAAATATGCAAAATATACAACGGTATTTTATGAAATGATAAAATTTAAATTATTATCTTGTTCCAAGTCACTAAAGAAAGCTGAAAAACTAAGATTATAGACGAGAATATGTTCAGAAGTTTCCCTATAAAGATTCAATACTTCATGATATGATGAGTTAAAGCAAAACTTAAACTTCACAGAAAATGTAAATGGTTGTAATAGATCAGGCAAACAATCTATTACACTAAGAAAAACCAATATTAAACTTCATGCTTGAAATGAATATTGAGCTAGCTCTAATTATTAATCACGTAAGGCGGGCAATAACATTGTTTTTCCACATATCTATAATACTATTACCAACTTATATTTATTAAAAAAGAAAAATTATCACCAACTTATGTTACAATGCTATCTCTTGTACTCCACATAGTGCTGGTAGTGATCGCTAGGGAATATGTCGATTCCGGTAAAATTTCATGTCGTTACCCATGGAAATGGAAACTTGGTCAATCATAGCCTAGGTGCATTAGTTCTTTTCTGCAAATAAGAATTAGCCAGATTTGTCTGTGTCAGAAGCAAGAAACTGTAAAAGGAATGCACGAGATTATTATAGGTTTATGTGGTTGTTATTTGGCACTTTTTCAAGGACTTTGTCTTCCATTGATTTTAGAAGTGGGCCTTGAGAATACTAATTTTCAGTTAAAGAGAATATCACCACGTAGGTTATTTTATTCATGCAAACGGTATTACATGCAAATATTGATTTCAGCATCATCATCCATGCCTTATCCCAACTCTGTGGGGTTCACTACATGAATTCTGTTTAATTGCAATTCCATTCTATTCAATGCCATATTCTGTTTAATTATTAGTGCTTAAATAATTTTTTACTACTATCCATGTTCTTTTTGGTCTACTCTGAACTCTTCTAGCCTCTTCAATGTGTAACATCACTTCTTCTAATTGCCACAGTTGGTGGTCTTCTATGCACATGCCCAAACCATCTTAGCCTACTCTCTCTCATTTTATCATCAGTTGGAGCTACTCCTAGGTTTCTTTGAATAGCTTCATTCCTAATCTTATACTTTCTAGTTTTCCCACTCATCTATCTTAGCATTTGCATTTCTGCCACATTCATTTTCTGGACATGTTTTTTAACTGCTCAATACTCTGCTCCATACTGCATTGTTGGCCTTACAACTGTTTTATAGAATTTTATTTTTTAATCAAAGTGGTATTTGCCCATCACATGAAAATTCTGATGTACCCCTCCCTTTTGTCCATCTTGCTCTAATTCTTTGGGTAACATCCTCCACAATCTCTCCCTGATTATGAATTAATGTGCAAATATTGATTTCTTTTTTCATGAAAGACTTTACAGAACTTGACCAAATACATGAGAATTTGTTATGTGGGTACAAAGGCAAACATTGCATTAGCATAAAATTTGGAGTCATGCATCTTTGGCCATATCACCACAAATTCATGGGATCCTTGAGTTAACAAGGTTTTCTCTGATTTATGGTTTATTTTTAGCTATGTAGGTCTAATCAAGTTAACCAATTGTGGATTGTCTTGATTCAATTTTATTGTTCTCTTATTTCATGCAAAAACTCGGATTTCCACCCTATGAACTGAGTTTCCTTTTGTATTTCTTAGGTGGTCTGACTTATCCAGACATGGGATGCTGAGGACATGATGCACTTTCATATGATCATATCCTTTAGGCCAGTGGGTAATGTATCGATATTTAAAGAGCATTTACTACTGTGGTATGATTCTGAAATAAAAATAGTAGGAAAAGAAAAATCTCCCCACTTGGACTATAAATACATATTTACTTGTAAATTTGTCTATACATCAAACTTACTCTTAAATATGTTTTACTAATTATGCCTCATGGACGGTTGAACATTGCTTAATCAGAGAAGTAAAAGGAATTCAAACCTGTTTTGAATGTCTACTGATTGAATGACTCCATTCAATTTTTATGAGCCATAATTCTTGTTGTGTAAATATATTCCATTGCAGAAACTAGGTATCCTTGGGACATGGAAAGTAGTGGCATATTTACACAAACAGGGCCCTTGATTGGGAAAAAGTCGAAAAACCAAGGTCTAAAGTAATGATACGATCTGAATACGTATTGTGTTTTAGTGATACTGATACATGGCATGATAGAAATCATGGGTTTCGGCAAAAATTTTACAGTATCCACCACATATTGGTATGTATGATGTCCTTTTCAATACTCGGTTATTACAAACTAATATCCAACTGCTGTAAGCCATTTGAACTTTTTTACACTTGTACTCAGCTTTTACAAACCCCACTGCAAATCCATACTTTTTAGAAACCAATACTAGTACAAACTGTCACATGCCTGTACCTAACCATTTTAAACCATGCTCAATCATTACAATTTCTAAACTCACTAATCCATTTCAAAATGATAAACAATTGATACACATAAACCCATAACCAACCATTATAATCAGTACTCAAAGTTTTTCAAATCACAAGTATTCGATACTTGGGGAGTTCAGATCTGTGGGGCGCCCCACAACGTCCAACAGCTCATCCCCGCCTTGTATTGGGAACATCTCCCGATGATGACATCATTGGCTCTGATATTATCATCGAGAGATGTTCCCAATATGCAGTGGGGTTGCGCTGTGGGGCACCCCTTGTGGGGGTGCAGGCGCAGATGTGAACTCATACTTGGGACTGCCGCGTGGCCTGATTAATTGCAACTCATGTTGACTTCTAGTTTGTTTTAGTTATATCAACAGGTATTATAAAATCTAAATCTTAGCTGCTCTCTAGGTCTCCCAACCTATACCTACCCCAAAACCCTAGAAGGTTAGATTTTTGGAATCCAAACCCTAAAACCGTCTTTCACCCAACCCTTCTCACAGTTGAGGGCAGTACAGGTTGGGTCTAGATTTGTCATGTAACATGAACAGGGATCAAAATTTTCTATTATATATTAGCAATAAGCAAGTAAAATACCATGAATTATCAAGATTCCTAATTATTAGAACTAGTGTTGGGTTGGGGTTGGACCTCAACCCTATAATAGTTGGACTCAAGAACCTGCATCTAAGTCGGGTTGAGGTCAACCTTAACCTAACCCTAAAACAAGTAAACTAACATGAATAAACATCAATTTTTCACTGTTCATAATTTAGAGCTAGAGTCCAAAATGGTGCATTTCAAACATTTGTTGCGTGTTAAATCAAAATTTCAAGCAATCATGTTGCCATCTGGTTTATTTCACTTTTTATCGGTTCATGTTTTACAAGGTGTACTTACCATTAAAGATTCGATCATGACATGCCCGCTTTGTTACTGGTTCATGTTTTTTTTGGTTCATGGCACCATAGATTTATTCTGAAAACCGTTTATTTTTTAGATCAAAGTTCAAAATTTCCAGATGCGACCTTAGATGGTCGAGATTCATTATTCATTTATTGATTTGACAAAGCAGATAACTGGCAGCAATGCCTTAGGTTGGTTGATATCCCAATGCTTCTAATCAGCCTAGGCTTTTGAGTTGATTTGGTAAATCATTTGGATGCCAATTGGTTGAAATCTTGGTATATCACTTGAATGGTTGACATTAATTTACTTAAGAGACCACTTGATAGTTTAGATTTTTGGTGAATGGTCGATCACTTTCTTTTCACTGTCTTGGGTTTTCATGGATTTATCTCCTTTGTACTTTTAGCTCAGCTTGGGAAAGGTGTAAAATAGTGCAAAACCTTGTAATATAAGTAATAACCAAAATTTGAACATCTTTTACATTAGAAATCAATCCATTTAGATAAATTGATCAACCTTTTTACAAAAAGAAAGATAAATTGATCAACCGAAATTAGGAATGCAGCTTGGGCGACCTAGAGTTAAGCATTTTCTTTAGGGTTGCAACAGATCAATTCAAATTAGATGTAGATACAGAAAAACAGATAAATTTAAATAAAGTCAATTGGATTTATGTTGGGTTCTTTATTTTTCCAATATGAAGCCAAGGCCTGTTCCAACAACTTGTATAGCCTTGCATTGGGAATATCATCTTCTCATGAAATAAAATACAGAAGTACAGAGATGTTCCCAATGCAAGGCTATAAAGGCTGTTCCAGCGGTGTTCGAACGTGTCTTGCACTGACTGAAATCGATCTCTTTCAATACAGGAAAATAGGCTACATACAAACATATAAGAAATTAAAACAAGTCCTCAAAGCATTAGCAACATTTGACATGTTCCCTTCGTTCCCCAACCAATCGGTAACATAGTTTACTTGTCTGTAGATTCGTGGATACTGGATGTTCAGCCCATGTACCCTTCCTATATAAAAGTATTCTTCTACCAACTCCTATGCTCCATGAGGGTTCAGCCGCCCCTTTCAGACTATCAATGCCTAGCTTTGAATCACCTTCAATTGCGATATTGTTATTTGCCAAACGCGATGATGCAAGGTGAGTTCATAACCCATGCTCCAGTAGTGTTAATAAAACAGAAATCTAACAGTTTACTTAAACGCGAAATGAGACTTCCTTATTACCTCGTGCAATACAACCAATGATTATCGAGCCATTCTCCTTACAGGAAGCATCAAAATTTATTTTGATGTTGGTTTGAAGGGTTCCAATAAACCCAAATCTTGTTCATTTCTTTACTTAAAATTTTACTAAGCTTCAGTTTGGAAGAAGTACAAATGTAAACATGTACAGTGCAAAACCTTACATTTTGTATTATTTTATATGTATTTACACCGTATGTATTTATAATTGTACCTCAGTTTGGATGGAGTACAAATACAAATATGTAGAGTGGAAATCCTTGTATTTTTTATTATTTTATTTTATATACATTTATACTGTACATATTTGTATTTGTACTCCTCCCAAACTGAACTAAAACTTTCCTCAAACTCGTGAGCTTCCCATAAAGTTTTTTCAATGATAATGGTGTGTGTGGGTGTGGGGTAGGGGGGGGGGGGAAGGATTTTATCCTTAAAAATCTTCCCGATTTTGTTCTTCAAAATCCACCATAGAACATAGCTCAACACAGTCCTGGTCTTCCCTAGTTGATCCTGGCTACTTTTTCCTATCTCCTCCCACCGCTCTTGATTGAAAATTTGCATTTTCTCTATATTAGCCAATCATCTTTCCCCTCGGAAGGAATAAAGATAGTTTTTACTTTTGCCCATAATTCTTCATTGAGGATATCACACACTTTGTTTTCATTCCAATCAGGCCTAATTCCTTTCATTAAGAGGTGATGTGTGGCATCGATGATCATTCTTCCTTGCCAATTATCCAGAAATCGGTGATTTTTGAAAAATTATTAAAATTTGTTGTTTGGTATCATTTATGCCATTGTAAATCAATTTTTGATAAATCGGCCTTGAGTATGTTTGGTACTGATTTTTAAGGGCCAATTGTTTTGTATTAAAGCCATTATTTGATGCCATATTGGATGCCATGTCATCCTCCAAAAATCAGAATCAATTAGAAATTAGGAAATCACAAAAAAAGATAATCCTTGAAAAGGGCTGATTTCAATAATCAATTTTTGGCTGATTTCTTGAAAATTATCAAAATCGACCAATTAAATATGGCAGTGATTTTTAAGAAATCATCACCGATGCCATACATTACCTAAGTCTTTTTAACTTTCAAATCAGTACTTTGAATGGGGCCCATAAATTGGGTGTTCAAAGAGGAATGGCCAACCCAAGTGTCATTCCATAGATTAAATATGCATGTCCATTACCAATAACCCATTTCGCTCATTTTTCTAGCATATCTCTTTTTGAGCTAAAACTTCTCCCAAGAAATCTTATTTTTGGCTTTTGCTTCCCAAAAAGATATATTTTCAAAGTTCAGTTTGGACAGAGGAGAAATACAAATATGTACGGTGTAAAACCTTATATTTTATATTTCTAAGTCTGTATTTATATTGTACATATTTGTATTTGTACTTTTTTCAAATTGAACCTAGTAAAGAGTACAAATACAAATACATTGAGTTCTAAAGTCCTCGCTGAAGAACTCCACTTTGCAAGCCGGCTGGTCCATGGTTAGGCTGTTTGGTGGGCAGACTAGGTGGTTTGACGTTCATACCATTTTCATACGGTTTGGCAGATGCGTCATTTCATCTTCCCGAGGTCATGCGTGAGCGAAGTGTGGCAGCGATCCTAAACCATTGATCTGATTTGATCTAGACCATTGGATGCCTTTATAAAAAGGGTGTAGGTGAGCCATTTCACTTTGTCATTTGGAGAGAGTCTATGCCTTGGAGTTGGCTGACGTCCCTTGCTTGGTATTTTAGGTGTCCCGAGCTTCTTATTTTTCTTTAATAAAATGTCTTCCACTGTGTCTTCCCTATCTTCCCTTTTTATTGGGTACACTTCAGGGGAAGAGAGTGAGGGTAGTCCTCGACGCGAGGCAATCATGGTTAGGGTACCAAAGACCGACATCAATACGGCCAAGGTTGATGACAAGGGCAACACTGAGGTCTGAGAGGTTGGTGCCTAGGAGACTAGTGTTGATGAGGTTGCTAAAGTCGATGCGAAGCCAGAAGGGCAAGCCCTCTGGCTGACTTGGCTCGAATCTGAGAAGTGTATTGCATTCCCAAGGAGTATGAACTGAGGTGTCTTGGTTGGGGAGAAGGCCACTTTGTCCCGTCTTGAGGAGATTTGTGTTTACGTATATAGTCTGATCGTAGGCCTTAGGTTCCCTTTAGATCTCGGGGTAGTAGTTATCCTGAGGTGGTATTGGGTCCTCCATGTTCAGTTGATGCCGAACGCATTTTGCTACATGGTTGGGCTACTACAGTCTCTAGGAAATTGAGATTACCCTATCGATGTTTAGGTACTTCCTCCACCTGAAGAATCACAAGTAAGGGTGCTACTAACTATCGGTTAGGCCGAACACCAAGGTGCTCATCAGAGCTCCCTCTTCCATTAAACACTAGAAAGAGGGCTTCTTCTTCGTGAAGTGTCGAGGAGGTTGATTGTTCTCCTTCACCCTATCCGTTCTGAGGAAACAAGGATAAGAGTCCTTCCCAAGATGAGCTATTGAAGGAAGAGGTAACTGTTGTAAGGAGGATAGTGCGAGTGCATATCAGGGAGTACACATCACCCCGATTGCTGACCTTGGCTGGACTGATGTGCCCTTCAACCGAACAATCTCAGTCCGATTCTTGGATTGTGTGGTCTCTTTTTTTTATGAGTTTGTCTTTACTTGGTTCTAATTTTGTAGTGATTTGTGCAGATTTAGACATAGTTGATGTTAAGGAGAGAGCTTGGCAAATGCAAGTCACAACTGCGATGAAGGCACAGGCAGCTAGAACCTTGGGCGCCTAATGCAAGGTTACAGAGCTCCAATGCCGTTCGGCAGAGTGCACATCTTGACAAGCGAAGAGGCCGAGGTTGATAGAGGAGGTCATAGTGGTCGACTTTGAGGAGGTCACGACTCCACTCAAGCGGTCTTCATCTTAGGGAGGATGCTCCGGGATATGCTTCAGTTGAGGGTCAGCCAGTTTGTATGTGCAACAAAGAAGCCAGTAGCCACACCAGCAACTTCTTGGAGAGTGTGGCTCTCCATCAAATCATGGCGGTGAGTTTTGCTTTACTTGTTCTTAGTCTCTCTTCTTTTTTTTTGTACTAACTATTCGGTTCCCTACAGTCGGTTTGTTTAGTTGTCGGCCTTGTCGACCACCTCTCCATAGGCTACAGCAATTTTATGAGTCACAAGAGGTCAAGAACGCCCAATCAAAGACGGAGTTGGCCAAGCTGAAGCGGGGCATCGAGGAGAGGGGCGAGACCGTCCACAAGCTGAAGGGTCGCATCCATGATCTCAAGGAGGTGCAGGATGTGTTGAAAGAAGGGGATTGATGAGGCCGAGGCAAAGATAGCTCAGGTGAAGGAGGAGGGCTTTGCCAAGTATAGAGCTTCGTAGGCCCATCAGAATGAGCTAGATGACTACACTACCGACTCTTGGCAAGAGAGATTCACTCTTTGTCAGCGTCGGGTGATGCGACAGTTCCTAGAGGTAGTTGGGGTTGTTCAAGAGTTTGGCTTGTTCGATACCTAAAAGCCTACTCATGAAGATGCTATCATTGCCACCACCCAAGAGCGTGTCGAGGACCTCCTAGTGGAAAATTGATGTATTGTCTCTTCCCCCCTCGTTTTCTAGGGCCATTGTATTTATCCCGGTATGTTGGGCTTATAATCATTGTACCCGCTTCTCTCTTCTTTTTCTAAGTTGCTCCTTTACAGAATTAGGTTGGTCGGTAGGGTCCATAGGCTATGCACCTGTACTTGTTCTCAGGCTAGTCAAGGTCTCGGACTTGACGCTGTGGCTGGGGGCTTCAACTTCATGGCCTTGGTCTTGCGTTGGTCGAGGTCTTGAGCATGTTGAGGTTCTCAGCTTCGTGGCCTTGATCTTATGTTGGTTGAGGTCTTGGGCTTGGCGAGGTCTTCGACTTCGCGGCCTTGGTCTCATGTTGGTTGAGGTCTTGGGATTGCCAAGGTTCTCGGCTTCGTGGCCTCGGTCTCATGTTGGCCAAGGTCTTAGCCTTGGCACTAGATGGTCGAGGTCTTCAACTTCACGAACTTGGCATCATGCTAGCTGAGGTCTTGAGCTTGCCGAGGTCTTCGACTTCGTGGCCTTGGTTTCATGTTGGCCAAGGTTCTTCCGAGCTCTCAACGGTATTGGAAGCTTAGTGGCACTTGGTCTTGGAGAGCCTTATGCTCTTTGACTAGGCTAGCCATGGTCTTTGACTAGCTCTGTTTCGTCTATCGGTTGGCCGGGTGCACAGAGTTTGATGGTCGTCCTCTTGCCGTTGTGGTAGGGATTGTCCTGGCCTCGACCATTTATAGTTGGTCAGGTCTCTCATGTGGTGATTGTCAAGCCTCAGTCGTTTGAAGTCAATCGGACCTTTGACGAGGTGTATGTTGTGCCGCAATGGGTCAATAACCTTGTTCGTTGGAGCTTGGTTGGGCTGGCGCATGTGTGCAATGGATTGGTGTTCCCTAGCCGTTTAGATTTTGGCTAGACTATGTGCAGGAATTTTCTCATTCACACTTTGAAGAAAAATCTTTTATTTATTTTGAGTTTGTACAATGTTATCCGATGGCAATTAGAGCTCAACACGAGTTTTTGTCAACAGTTTGTACAATGCTATTCTAAGTTCTTTACATTCCAGCTCCTCGATGTGGGTCCTCCATGCCTAGCTATTCTCTACCTCGAAGGTCATTCCACCCGAGATGATGCCGATGACCCCGATAGGAGGAGCTCAGGCTAGGGGTGCCTCAGCATGGTGTGGCTCCTCTATGGGTTTATGCTTTTTGATGTCAATGAACCCACAGAGTTATCCACACCACATGAGGTCTTCTATGTGGTGGCAAAGGTCATGGAAGCTTTTGGTTTCGTGGTCAACCATAGCCTATGATTGAGGTTTTCGAGGTAGAGGTGTACGGAATGAGAGAGATTCCTGAGACGAAGAGTGGCCTGCATAGCGGTCGAACGACGCCATTAGGGAATCAGCTTTTTGTACAGTTCCCATAGACGATGCCAATCTGATGTTGTCCAATCATAGGTTTACCAAACTAAGGCTGCAATCAGATAATCCTACCAATTGGATGAGGCTGAGGTGGAAAGACGAAGCCACGCACCGAAGTGTACGATCACAGGAAGAATCAAAGGCCCGAGGAGTTGTTCCTCGGGTAGGCACTCTAACACTCAAGTTAGTGAGTGGTAAAGAGATTGGTCATGATGAACTGAGGTATGTGGGTTAGTCGAGACTGAGGTGAATGCAAGAAGGGTGCTTGATTGAGTTTTGAGTCCAAAAATCCCTTACTTTGAGCGTGGTGTACCTATTTATAGTTGGATGTCCATGTTCGGGTCAGATAGGGCTTCTAGGGTTGCTGGGATGAGGTTGTCTGTCAAGGTCTTTGGGGGTTCCCCCTTCCCCGGCAAAGTTCGCTTCCTTGTCTGTATGGGACACTCCTTCTTGTCCGCTTCCATCTTTCACGCGATTTTGGGTGACGGTGTCAACATAGCCGTGAAAGGGTGGCCACATTTCTCATGAGGGCTACAAATGTTGTATTTATTTCTCTTGTCATTTTCCATAATGAAAAAAGCCCATACCATCCTTTTCACTAATTCTGCAATGATATCCCAATATTTTTTAAAGAATAAAACAATAAGACCGTCCAGATTTGGGAACTTGAGATCTTGCATTGAGTTTATAACTTTCCAAATTTCTTTTAAGGAAGCATCCTTTCCCAAATTTTCATTTTGCTCTGGGTTAATGCATGGATTGACAAACCATATCACCTCAATCATTGTTTTCTAAGTCCTTCAGGCTTGAATTTTCCTTGAACTTTGTGAAAAACAAATTTTTTAAATCCTCACTTCCTTACTACCATCTTCCTTTCTTGTAGGGGTAGCCACAAGTCGAGCTTCTCACAAGCTAGCTATTCGAGCTCAGTTTAAACCAAGTTTCGAGTCGAGCTCGAGCCTAGTGAAACTTGGCTCGTGAGGTTCGTGAGCCTAGTATAATAAATAAATAGTCTTTTATTATATACACACACACATACATACATACATACATACATACATACATACATACTACATATACATATAAATATATAAATATATATATATATATATATATAATAAATAATTTTTATTTTGTTGTATGTAAAATAAAAAATGTTTTTATATATATAATTTTTATTTAAAAAAAACTTTGCTTGTAGTCAAGCTCGAACTGAATTTCAACGAGTCGTACTCGAATAGCCAAGTATTCGGTTTGGCTCGGCTAGAATCCACCTCTACTTTCTTGGTTTAAATGGTTTGTGTGCATTTCTCCTAATCATTTTAAGAATATGGAAGTATTTGTTGTTTTTATTACCTATCTAACTGGATCCAATTGGACACCTCTTCTTGTAATAAGATTTTATTTAGTTGATTTTTAAGGGCAACCTCTCTATTGACCAAAGCCCCATTTGATGGGTTTTTTCTTATCAACTTCTGCATTTCTTTTAGATTTTCTAGTAATTCTCTCTTTTTTTAATGGATATTTCAAAAAACCTACTTGTTCCATTTTTTAATCTCCTATGCTAAAAAGTTTCTCTTCTTTACAAAATAAATTCCTCGAGACCGGCACTATAATGTGGGTATTCCGAATTCTTTAAATTAGTTCTTTCATGTCTTGTCTATCTGCCCACATGGCCTCAAACCTAAAAGGCTTAGATCAAAATTTTGGGTCAATTCCAAATTAAGAAATAGGGGAGTATGATCCAAAGCCAAAAAGGCAAAATTTCTAAAAATATATTGGATATCCAATCCTCCACTCACTGCTAACTAGGGCTCTATCTATTTTTTTCCATTAGGCTCAGTTTGGAAAGAGTATAAATATAAATAGATACAAAATAATACAAAATATAAGATTTTGCACTCTACATATTTGTATTTATACTCCTTCCAAACTGAGCCTTACTGTTTTTGAGTCCCAAGTGATTTGCCCCAGCCATCTCTTTGTTGCCTTGGTCTTGGCAGAGTTCATATCTGCACCCCACAATGTTCTACAGCACATCCCCGTCATGTATTGGAAACATCTTCCAATGGTAGTACCAGAAATAATGATGTTATCATCGGAAAATGTTTCCAATACCTGGTGGGAATGTGCTGTGGGACGTTGTGGGGCACCCCATTGTGAGGCACAAATCTGAACTCGTCTTGGCATGGCTTCTCCCAGTCAGCACATCCATGGCTTCCTCTCCGCCTATTTCTTCTTCAACATCTTCTTTATCACATCATCTCTTTATTAGATTCGGATCACAATCAGATATTGAATGGCTTAAATAAATTAAAACACAACATTCAAACCAACTTATAATTGGATCGTCTATCGAACTGAATCAAATTCTAATGGATAGGATAGTTACTCCGACCCCAGAGCAAGGTCAATTCCTTTCTAAAGAACAGACTGCTACCAAGTTACTATGTAAAAGTAGAAAATCTTCAGTAGCTAGGGGTTAAAGTTAGGTACCGAATTTAAGGAACTCATACAATGTTGGTCCTAGGCTTTCATGCCAGGCCTATTCAAGTTTTAACAAATTCTCGATCCAACCCTGCCTAAATTGTATTCTTATGCCTAGGTGTTCATGGATTAGTTCGGTTCGGTTCAATTTGGTTTTAAGTTATTTGACCAACTGAATTGGCCTGATCGGGTTGGGGAGTTAGTCACCGAAACCGATTAATCAATGGCCAAAAGCAGCCAACCTGGATTGTTTCAGATTGAGTTGGTTTTCAGTTTGGTCAGTCAGTTAAAAAAATTAAATTTATAAGTTAAATTTAAAGAATTGTAAAGGTATTATTAAAAAGTAAATTTAAAAAAAAATCAAATTACAACATAAAATATTTTAAATTAGGGAATATTGAAATTTTCTCACTTTCTCATATTAAAAAACATAATTTTAAAATATAAAATATTAATATATATTAATAGTCAGGTTGGTTCAGTTTTAGTCAATTTATAAATGATCAAATCAAAACCAACCTGACCTCTCAAGTTAGCATAAAAATTAAACCAAAATAATTAGAAAATTGACCAATTCAGATCAGATTGGTCGATTTCATCAATTTGATGAAACAACTCTACTTATATCAATGTCATTATGGTCGATTTCATCAGGCCTGACCGCCTGGATTTCAGGCCCATTCAAATTTTAACAAAATCCTAACATAAGCCCACCCAAGTTGCTCTCCTATATGTGGTGGTACTAAGTACGGTAGCAGCCAGTTTGTTGGGATAACAAAATCTTTTTGGGTTTAAAGGTAGAGTTTATGCTGGAGATTCACTTTGGCAAAAGACCAACTTCACTGAATGGCTCTAACCATCAAAGAAGTAGATAATTTTCCAGAGAAGCATCCTTGTTTTTATCTCTACTCAGCGAAGTTTCTAATATATTTCAAGCCCATTTTTTATACAAGAAAAGAAAATTTTGATACAAGAAAGCAATATATTTCAAGCCCATTTTTGGCCCAATAAGCTTTAGGATGGGGCCATGAAATGGTAGATCATGATTCATGAACAAGGGGGAACAATGGGTGATCCGACTGACCTGAAAAATGGCCACCCATAGCCCTAATCCATGGGACACATGACAAGTTATGGGGCCTCAGACCTAAGCATTTTGCTTTTATAACGACGAGTTGTTCTAGGGTTCAACTATGATATGGAAAAGATATGATATCTGAAAAACTTCTGATCAGTCAACTGGAATCATAAACGTGGTAGCCAAACGGGTTCTAGGGTTCCAACTATGATATGGAAAAGATATGATATCTGAAAAACTTCTAATCAGTCAACTGGAATCATAAACGTGGTAACCAAACAGGTGTTATTTATCAAAATTCATGGGTGGGTTTTGATTGGTCAGAACTCTTCCCATACCATATCTTTTCCAGTTGTTCCATTATCATTCTCAATGAACCAAGATGAGAGGTTATTAGAATCTAACACAATAATTTTCAGATATACTCTATTGATATCCCAGCTGAATGTTTTGATCCAATGGTTTAACCAGTACTTAACAAAAATCATTACAGGTATGTATTTTTGCCTTTTCAAAATTTATTTTCTTCCTCATATTTTTATTACATTTGTGCCCCATTTACCAAAATAATTTGTTCTTATATAATAATAATAATAATAATAATATAGTAAAATAATAATAATAATAATAATAATAATAATAATAATAATAATAATAGTGGACTAGAAGATGATAATTAGACAACCCCAACATAGGGTTTCAACTTGGGTCGGGTTGGGTTGAACATTTGTGAATTTATTAATGGGTTTGAGCTTGAACCTGAGCCCAATGTAATAGAACTTCTTCAATAAAGGTGTCAATGGTATCCAAAAATATGATTTCAAATTTGAGATTTGACAAAACCAAAATGAATATGGATAATTCAAATATTATAACTGGTTGAATTCAAATATCCTATTCATACTGTTTAATTAATCAAAATGAATTTGGATATGATCTGATTTGATTCAATAAATATTTGAATTCGATTGAATATATAATATTTAAACAATATAAATAATTTATAGATTTATATAATTCATATAATTAAAATATTTGTATTATATAAATATTAATTACCTAAAATAATTAATCAGTTGAATTTGAATCAAATTAATTTAATATTCAACTAACCCTAGTAGTTTAGAACTAATCCTAGAAAGTACATAAAAAGTCCCAATACCCAATCCCAATGTGCTCTCTAGGTTTAATTCTAATGTCACCATGAGTTTAACCCTAGAAAGTACACCTCTGGCCTATAAAAGATTTGCCTTGTAAATTAAGTTCTATTTTTCTGAAGTTATTGTTACTATCAAAATACTAAAGTGGAGATCAAGCAAAGGTTAAGTGATATGAAATGAAGGTCAAATAAAGACCACCGGATCTCCTACCTATAAGAACTCTATCCACACTTACCCACAAGATATTATAGCCATGAATTAGAGATATTTTGTCATGAATGACAATATATAAGTATGGGAGATATTCCTAATGTACAGCTGTAATGTCTTATGGATAGGCATGGATAGAAAACTTGAGGACAATAGAAAGAAAGGGAGTGTAACCAAAGAAACTGAATGAGTTATATTTGGTTAATAACTCTGTATTGAATGTTTTCTCATACCAACCAGTGAGATGATGATCCCACATCAATAATTTCCATGTAAGTGTAAAAGGGAAAGTCAACCAGAAACAAGAAACAGAGTCCCTGTCAAAGTTAAAGAGTCCAATCTAGGTTTGGTGGTAGCTCTAATAACCTTGATTAGTGAAAGTTTCCCTCTTTTTTAAGTTGATGTGGGATTGTCTCATTGGTTAGTATTAGGAAACACCCATGTAGGAGTGCAGAACTCGACTCTTTTCAGGGGTGATTGTGAGCCAGGCCTTAGCCGGGCTTAGCACCTATGATAAGAGCATATTCCAGCCCTGTCCAGTTTAACGGGGGCCTGGGCCAGGTTTCTGAGGCTACAAACTTCGAATGTAATATAATATATGTATATTTCAGGCCTGGGTGAGCTATAGGGGTGCAAGTTGGGCCAGGTTAGGTCTGGTTGTGGTCAACCTAACCTGAAAACTACATGCTGTGTTTAGGTTGATCTGAATTCCTCTACTTCGTTTTGCCAAATGTTCTTATTTCCTAAACTCAAGCGTCGAGGTTGGTTCAGTTTTATCATTATTGTTACAATGCATACATACTATATGCATATGTATGTATATTTTTTATGGCATTTGCATCATTATGATGGTTTCTAATATGGTGAAACATTTTTCGACGATATTTGCAAACTCTAACACAGTCTAGAAAATCCAATTAGAAACAATTGAGGGTTTCGGGTCTAAGTTAGGATCAGCTGACCCATCCCAAATCCCAAATCCAACCCCATTCATAAAATGGGGTGGGTCAGGTTTAATCATCCTATTCCAATTAATCGGGTCAGTCGGATTAAGGGTGAGGCTGGACCGGGCTTAGCACCAATGATAATGGTTATAGGCTGGGCTGGGCTTGGGTTATAAGCCACACTAGTGCTAATAGGTGTTTTGGGTTCAAGGGTCAATTTTCTATTTGATTGGTGACGTTTTGAATTAAAACAATCAAATATCTATAATAGAGACTTAGGATCGAATCCTGCCTGCACCTGGGTTTTAAGTATAAATGGTGTTTAAACTAAAATCATTGCAGGTTAAAACACTAGTAGTACCGAACACAACCTAAATGTATTGCATTCTAATGTGATCTAACAAAGAGAACAGGGCCCAACTGATTCAGGTCGGGTTGGGCTGGAACATTGTTTATTGCTTGGTTCAATTGTAAACGTTTGGATTTACAAGCATGAGAACATGGGTTCGAGTCTGAGAGTGCCGTTTCGCACAAAAAAATGCTGGAGGTTAGGTCTATATCTAATTTACGCCTATGAAGATCCCGGGTAGAGGGGACCAGCATTGGATGCCTTGATTCATGTCTGTTTATAACGTGAATGAGTAGTATTTAAGAACTGAGAGAGTCATATAGTGACATCAATGAGACTGGCTGGATTGGTTGTCAAAGAAATCGGTTTCCCAGTTGTTACATCGTATAGGGGAGTTGACATCTTTATTGTTCTGTCCTGAACATAGATATGAAAAGAGGAAAGCTAACTAAACCTTCTATACTGAAAATGGATTAAGCATTGGTGTTGCAAAGACTAAAGTGTATCAGAGGGGTAATTTTGAAACACCTATTGGGATGAAAATGCATAAATACAGAATCGAATGATTAAGGATATACATGAATATATTGATTATATGCACAAATAAATTAGGCTGTATTTAGTTGCAATGCAAATAAATTTACACTGATGCAAAACTATGGCAGTGATACGCACTTAGTGGTGGGTCAAGTGCATGTTAAAGCCTTACATTTTGTCTTAGTTTGACACCAGCAATTTGCCATGGTTTAATGTGATAAGACTCCGACCATCCAAAAGTTGGAAAACTCACTGGGTCACAGTTTTATCGGTTTAATCATGGGTTAGATCATTCAACCTATAACACATGCATTTTTTTTATATCTTTTGTTCAAATTATATGAACATTATATATATATATATATATATATATATATATATATATATATATATATATATATATATATATAATTTGTATAAAACCCAATAAAAAATGACTATATAAAAATATATTCATAAATTCTTTTAAAATCAACTAATTTGCCCCTGACTAAATCTCAAGCTGAGGTCTCACTGTACTCAGCAAAAGACCAACCTATATGAGGAAGTTTTTTCTGCATTTAGTTTTGCAAGATGGGGCTCACCCTAAAAGCCTATAAGCAATGTTTGGTGGAAAAATCTGGACTTTGAAAAACCCAAATTGACTACTCTTCAGCCACTTGCATGTCTCTCCATTAAATTCTTTTAGTGGCTTCTTAAAAGCAGTTCAGCTCAAACCGTCCAATCAAGTCTTAAGCCCTCTCAAACCAAGATCGGCTTCCATCGGGGCAAATCCATGCCTACACCATTCCCACAGCCTTCACGAACCTTGCATTAAGAATATCTCTATATTTATGTGTTTTATTTCATAGGGAGATATTCTCAATGTAAGACAGTAAAGGCTGCTCCAACGAGTTTTGCCTCTCCCAAATCAAAAGATAGGTGGAGCTCATTTATGATACCTATGAATTATACCCACTTTATTAGATATGAAGTGGAAAAAAATCAAAAAATCCAGATCCAGATCCGACCAAGGAAATATAGTTGGTACTTGGTAGTAGTTGGATATATGAAAATCGACAACTCCTTATAGAAAATAATAAAGTTTAGATCTTACTATACAGAAATGGTTAAAACAAACCTGAATTCTCAGTTTCCTTCATAAATTGGAATCTACATGTACTCATTTATAGTTATAATCTGTCCCTGCTAATCAGGCTTGAATGGGACCTGAATTATGAATCAGGTCTTAGTTTGTGGACCCCAGTTCAACAAATAAGATGCTCAATTTGTTTGGATTTGGGTCCAATTGTAATTGGGAATGGAATTGGTCGTGTCAATCAAGCAAATGCTCTGCAAAATCTCTGGATTCTGCCATTTGGGTGTCATGGAACTTGGAAAAATGCAGAGAAAAAAATTGTATCTCTTAGTGGAATTAGAATTCCTATCAGCGTTTGCTAGTCATTTCATTTTTATGGAAAGGAGGCAGAAACAAAATTCAAATCCATTCCTCTCCGCCATTTTATCAAACATTGAATCTGGGTTCGTAATGTGTCAGAACACACAGTTAGCCCTTTCCACTGCCACATGATGACAAAACAAAGAATCGTTCAAAGGGAGACACACCAGCAAAACAAAGAATGAGAAGGAAACTTGTAGCAGCCACCGACACACAAGACACAAGCGTTGGAGAGGATTTTTATGTCACAAGCGTTCGAGAGGATTTTCATTCTGACATAACTGCACCACCTAACATGAATTCGTCCTATCTGTGACTTCATTTATTCCTTTATTTAAAGCCAAAGAGATTGATTTACCAAGTTAAAAATGTCAGTGCACTTTACTTGCATTCAGTTGTTGTGGTAGGTTTTGTTAGCTACTGATACTGAAAATGAACGAATTCTAGGGCCTGAATTAGGGTTGCAAACTTTTAATCGGTTTGATTTCTCTACCAGTTTGTTAATCGTTCTTAGTAAAGTAGTAAACTTGGAAACTTTTAACAAATGTTTTGAATTTGAAACCTCGTCAGGAGAATGAATCACTTCTCCCTTCGGGTAGATGAGCCATTGGTTTAATTCATGGTTTTCAAATCATCCTTGATACGGAAGGTCGGATCATTTGACCCGGAAATCATTCAGGCAATTGGTTTCATTTTACCCGTGAATCACTTTTTTACCAAAAACTGTTGACTTGGTTCTACCCACTAGTTCAGACGGTTTTAACCATTGACCATTCAACCCAAACAATGACTTTGGCCATTTTTGTTTTGACTATTTTTTTTTTTCAAAATTGCAATGGGCTGTCCGTTTGGACTAGACGATCGACCTGCTGACCTAGAAACCAGTGGCCAAAGCAGTTCCAATTCCGGATCAGTTTTTAAAACCTTGATTTAATCGCCTAAGTCAACAGATTGCCCGATAACATTATAATGATAGAAAAATTCAAAAAGATAATGCAAAAACGACAACCCATTGAACGGATTGGGTAATCGGTCCAACCATCTGGGTCAGAAGGTCAAATTATGACCGAATCACCGGTCCAACCAATCGGTCAAAAATCGGCTGAAAGCCATGAAAAGCAAAATCTACCAAATCACAGAATAATGCAGTCCTAAACTCCCTTCTCTTTCCATTCCCTATTATGATCCAAATGCAGCCTAAAAGTTTTGATGAACAGGCTGGAGAAACATCAAAGGCCACAGTAGAAGCCGACAATCCCTAGTTGCATGATCTTGAAAATGGTTTTATATTGCTTACAATTTGACTCTTAAAAAGTGGAGAAAATGCAGAATAGATCTATCAGAGTGGTATAATATAACAAATGGTTGTTGAAAGGAGAGAGTGAGAGAAACGTGGTGTTAAGTTGATCATTACATAATAAAAACATAGTTGTGGGTACATGAAGTGTTTATTGCTACTAAATAATCATGATAATATATAGGCCTGATACTACAATTTGATCAAGGATGAATTGACATAACTCCACATGCATTCTGATTTCTGATCTTCTGCATCATGAGCATCAAGTGTAACATCATCTACCCAGAAAACAGACAAGAGAAGTCTGGGAATCTGACTGGTTCCCTATAATCAATTGGTTTGTTATGTAGAGAGAGAGTCCAATAGAATGCCTATTCTATTGTGAATGGGACTTCCCTAAATGGGATCCCATTGGTATTAGAAGGAATAGTTTATTGCACATTTGTGCTTTATTATAAAGATTTTTTTTTAACATGTCTCATCTAATGTAAGATGGATATGAAGCCACCATTGGAGGAATCAATCCTTGTTAAGAGTTTTGACTTTGATAATCTTTAGCTTTTGAGTTATTTGGTTATAGTACAAATTTGCATTGATGTAAAATTATGGTAGTACAAAATGATTTATTTGTGTCCCAAAATTTATCTTATTTTATTTGATTATAATTGAAGTGAAATAAGATTGGAGGCAGAATAAAACAAAACCCACAACCAAAATAAACCAGAATTTGTATTTTTTTTTTTCATTTGCACTCTCATGTAATCGTAATAGTGCAAATAAAATTGCACCCAAATGCAACCTGAACAACAAAATCATATTGTTGCCCAACATCCCCTTAATGCGAATCCACCGTCAGATTGACCCAGATTGGAAGATGTCACCCAAGTGGGGCCACAAATTACAGCCCTATCATATAAACGCGTATAAATGGATGGTGATTTCTCGATAGTTCTGCGAATAATGCTTAAATAATAACTATATTAAAAATCATGATTAAACTGATATTTAATATATAGCTATAGTTGTAGTTGGAACCCATTCAATATTCGGTCCTGATTCTTTTTAAGTATGCGACAAGACAAGATTGTTCAATGCTAGCTTACTAGAGCATGGTTTTAAAAAATGACATGGAAATAAAATCATTCTAGCTATTGGTTTTTGAATCGACAGTTTGATCATTTGTTTTGAATAGATGGTTTATTTTAACAAAAAAATAATTAAAAATAAAAAATGGTCAAAACCATTAAATGAGTCGATGGATCGACGGTTCAACCGCCTAAGTTAGCGGGTCATTGACTGATTCAATGGTTTTTGGATAAGGACTAGATTTGAAGGAAAATAGAACCGATTGCCTAGACAATTCCCAAGCTAAATAGTCCAACCATCTGAATCAACAACGGTTCAAAAACCATGCACTAAAAAACCATATAACCCTTGAAATCTCAACATACAAAATTGTTAATAAAGGTTTAGGTGTTTTTTATAAAAAGTTCAGGTGGCATTTGAAAGTCTGAAATCTGATACCTTTGAAGCTTGATCTGACCTTATCTGGATGAGATCTTACTTCTATGGTTGAACAATACTGTATAACTGAAGTTTGAGTTGTTGGTCACTTGGTTGGAGTGGACATTGATGTTTCTTCTTTATTTAAACATTTAAACATGGACATGAGGGGTTATTATTGGTTTTAAAATGTTAAGAGGGTATCCATGTAATGTCAATGATTTTGTTTTCTAAAACAAAAACCATTGTCATGTCAGCGAAAGAAATATCATTTACATTCACATTCACAAGCACTAATATGTGATAAGTGGTGTGCTGTAACTTGGATTGGGTTAGTCCAAACCCAGCCCAAAAGAATTGGGCTGAGCTGTGGTTTTGGTTAAGGTTAGGGTTGAAAAGTATAAATTTTTAAATTTGTATGTCTAAATATTTTATAAATATGTATGTAAGTATGTCTAAGTATTTAAGGTTATATTTATACATTTTTTCATTGCAAATATTTTTTTTAATTTATATACATAAGTTGATAAATAAATAGATACAAGTTGATATTATATATCGAATTTAACTTTTATGATATGCATCAAAATCATGACAACTATTTATAAATATTATAATGAGTATAATAATACTAATATTAGATTAACATGGACCACTGACTCTAGGAATTAATAACATTTGACAAAAGGAAGCATAGAAATCAACCAACCCAAATCCAACCCGGTTCCAAGTTTTCAGGTTCGGTTAGGGTCGACCTCAATCCAACCTAATCCAGCACATTTTGCACCAATGTTTTAAAAATTGACCTGGAGGTCGAATCATTTTTGCCTCTGGGCCACAAGTTACTGGGTCGAACGGTTCAGGTGTGTCACATTGTCGCATGTATATATATGTGTGTTAAATATATATTTTAGCAATAAATAATGTATAAATATATTTTAGATATGCTATATGTATTGTTTTATATTTAATTTATATTTTTTATTTTTTATTTATAAAAATATTAAAAATTGTAATTTGAAGCCAAAAAAGAGATTTTTTGGCTCTTTGGGATGCATAGATCTTGAAAAGTTACCCACAATCAAAATAAAATCACCCCAATTAGACATTGGAGTGTGAAGTTATGGCCTTTGAAAGTTTTGCGCGCATTAAGTGTGCAACCTGCGATTTGGTCATCAGGTCGAATGGGTCAACAGTTCAATCAGCCAAGTCGAACGGTTCTTAACTAAGTCAATGGTTTTTTACTGTCTAGTAGGTCTTGACTGAACCAGACCCGAAATCCTGACCGGACGACGGTTCGAATGGTTCGATCGACCGGATCAGCGGCATATTGAAAACATTGACTTGCACATCTAGCGATTTCCCAAAGCAATTCTTGGAGAGAGAGACTATTAGCTTGTCGTCAGTTGCCAATGGCAAACATGGTTCAAAGTATCGATACGCCTCTGCGTATCGGCAGAGGCATATCAATACTTAGAAATACAGAAATACCAAGGTTCAAAATACCAATACGCTTGATACATCGGTAGGGGTGTATCAAGCATTTTGGTACTTGTTTTTTTTACTTTTTTTATTTTTTTTTTCAAAACTGGTTCAGGGGAGCCGGTCTAGGACCCCTCCATCCCTTAAACCGGTCAGACCCCCAATACACCCACTGTAGGGGCGTATCGAAAGGGTCTTGGAACGATATGTATCGGCCGATACAAGTCGACACATAACGATACATTGAACCTTGAGATGTACATTATTTTTTAGTTTTTTCTTTTCAAATTTTGGTTTTTGGGGAGCTAAAAATGGGTTTTTTTATTAAAAAATGGTGGGGTCCCAAAACACCTATAAATACAGTTGTTTCAGGACCCAAAATATACGATACGATACACCCGATTCAGGGTTTATCGTATTGATGTTTTGAACCTTGATGGCAAGTGATCACACCTGATATTAAAGAGGGAGAATGATAGTTCAGCCCAGGGTCAGAATTTTTAAGCCCAAAGTTCAATTGGGGTGGGTGCCAGCTCGGAAATCAGAAATCTGATGCCAATTCATGGGCGGGCATTAATGTATAGAGTGAAAGCTTTTTAACATTTTAAATGTTTATAATTCTGCAGTAGAAATCAGAAATCTGCATTGGACCTGTCTGTATAAATTTAAAATAATGGACCAGTGCCCACTTTGCTTATCTTTAATATAACGTTTTACCAATTCTATGTTCTCATTACTCATTTATCTGCCCCTTATAATGAGAATGTATGCCCTGACCATGATGTTGAAACTACCATTTATTTTCTGTGGCAGATCAATGAATTTTAATTTTCTCTACTCATTATGTGTTCTTAATGCTGCTTTTGCTAAGAGTGCAAATGTAGAACCAAAGCGAATGTGCACTCGTTCCATGTTGCAGGTGTTTTATTAAAAATGAACCTTTTACAGAAAAATGGAAACAAACTTTGCACTCAATGTTGGTCAATGTAAAATAAGTTAATGCCAACCTTGAGATTCGTATTTACACCCATGACAACAATGACAAATCAAACCAACTTTGCGCCCATACTCATTGACAAAATTCACATTTATATCACTATATAGGTTAAAAAAAAAATACAAACAAATGCCGCGTTGAAAGTAATTTGTGTGTGTAAAAAGTGTACTGTGAAGTAGGGGTGTCAATTGGACTGGATTTGGTTCAATTTGATTCAGTTCAATGTGAGTTTATTATAAATGGACCAGGTCCAATCCAATCCAATGAATATTTTAGACCATTTTAGATCGGTCTAATTCATTGTCTGGATCATCTAACCTGTTTAAATTCGTTTTAATTTAGATTAGTTTCAATCCAAACCTGGTCCATTAACACCGATATTCTTATTTTATATCAATGGAGCATATATATATATGTGTGTTAAATATATATTTTAGCAATAAATAATGTATAAATATATTTTAGATATGCTATATGTATTGTTTTATATTTAATTTATATTTTTTATTTTTTATTTATAAAAATATTAAAAATTGTAATTTGAAGCCAAAAAAGAGATTTTTTGGCTCTTTGGGATGCATAGATCTTGAAAAGTTACCCACAATCAAAATAAAATCACCCCAATTAGACATTGGAGTGTGAAGTTATGGCCTTTGAAAGTTTTGCGCGCATTAAGTGTGCAACCTGCGATTTGGTCATCAGGTCGAATGGGTCAACAGTTCAATCAGCCAAGTCGAACGGTTCTTAACTAAGTCAATGGTTTTTTACTGTCTAGTAGGTCTTGACTGAACCAGACCCGAAATCCTGACCGGACGACGGTTCGAATGGTTCGATCGACCGGATCAGCGGCATATTGAAAACATTGACTTGCACATCTAGCGATTTCCCAAAGCAATTCTTGGAGAGAGAGACTATTAGCTTGTCGTCAGTTGCCAATGGCAAACATGGTTCAAAGTATCGATACGCCTCTGCGTATCGGCAGAGGCATATCAATACTTAGAAATACAGAAATACCAAGGTTCAAAATACCAATACGCTTGATACATCGGTAGGGGTGTATCAAGCATTTTGGTACTTGTTTTTTTTACTTTTTTTATTTTTTTTTTTCAAAACTGGTTCAGGGGAGCCGGTCTAGGACCCCTCCATCCCTTAAACCGGTCAGACCCCCAATACACCCACTGTAGGGGCGTATCGAAAGGGTCTTGGAACGATATGTATCGGCCGATACAAGTCGACACATAACGATACATTGAACCTTGAGATGTACATTATTTTTTAGTTTTTTCTTTTCAAATTTTGGTTTTTGGGGAGCTAAAAATGGGTTTTTTTATTAAAAAATGGTGGGGTCCCAAAACACCTATAAATACAGTTGTTTCAGGACCCAAAATATACGATACGATACACCCGATTCAGGGTTTATCGTATTGATGTTTTGAACCTTGATGGCAAGTGATCACACCTGATATTAAAGAGGGAGAATGATAGTTCAGCCCAGGGTCAGAATTTTTAAGCCCAAAGTTCAATTGGGGTGGGTGCCAGCTCGGAAATCAGAAATCTGATGCCAATTCATGGGCGGGCATTAATGTATAGAGTGAAAGCTTTTTAACATTTTAAATGTTTATAATTCTGCAGTAGAAATCAGAAATCTGCATTGGACCTGTCTGTATAAATTTAAAATAATGGACCAGTGCCCACTTTGCTTATCTTTAATATAACGTTTTACCAATTCTATGTTCTCATTACTCATTTATCTGCCCCTTATAATGAGAATGTATGCCCTGACCATGATGTTGAAACTACCATTTATTTTCTGTGGCAGATCAATGAATTTTAATTTTCTCTACTCATTATGTGTTCTTAATGCTGCTTTTGCTAAGAGTGCAAATGTAGAACCAAAGCGAATGTGCACTCGTTCCATGTTGCAGGTGTTTTATTAAAAATGAACCTTTTACAGAAAAATGGAAACAAACTTTGCACTCAATGTTGGTCAATGTAAAATAAGTTAATGCCAACCTTGAGATTCGTATTTACACCCATGACAACAATGACAAATCAAACCAACTTTGCGCCCATACTCATTGACAAAATTCACATTTATATCACTATATAGGTTAAAAAAAAAATACAAACAAATGCCGCGTTGAAAGTAATTTGTGTGTGTAAAAAGTGTACTGTGAAGTAGGGGTGTCAATTGGACTGGATTTGGTTCAATTTGATTCAGTTCAATGTGAGTTTATTATAAATGGACCAGGTCCAATCCAATCCAATGAATATTTTAGACCATTTTAGATCGGTCTAATTCATTGTCTGGATCATCTAACCTGTTTAAATTCGTTTTAATTTAGATTAGTTTCAATCCAAACCTGGTCCATTAACACCGATATTCTTATTTTATATCAATGGAGCATATATATATATGTGTGTTAAATATATATTTTAGCAATAAATAATGTATAAATATATTTTAGATATGCTATATGTATTGTTTTATATTTAATTTATATTTTTTATTTTTTATTTATAAAAATATTAAAAATTGTAATTTGAAGCCAAAAAAGAGATTTTTTGGCTCTTTGGGATGCATAGATCTTGAAAAGTTACCCACAATCAAAATAAAATCACCCCAATTAGACATTGGAGTGTGAAGTTATGGCCTTTGAAAGTTTTGCGCGCATTAAGTGTGCAACCTGCGATACTTAGAAATACAGAAATACCAAGGTTCAAAATACCAATACGCTCGATACATCGGTAGGGGTGTATCAAGCATTTTGGTACTTGTTTTTTTTACTTTTTTTATTTTTTTTTTTCAAAACTGGTTCAGGGGAGCCGGTCTAGGACCCCTCCATCCCTTAAACCGGTCAGACCCCCAATACACCCACTGTAGGGGCGTATCGAAAGGGTCTTGGAACGATATGTATCGGCCGATACAAGTCGACACATAACGATACATTGAACCTTGAGATGTACATTATTTTTTAGTTTTTTCTTTTCAAATTTTGGTTTTTGGGGAGCTAAAAATGGGTTTTTTTATTAAAAAATGGTGGGGTCCCAAAACACCTATAAATACAGTTGTTTCAGGACCCAAAATATACGATACGATACACCCGATTCAGGGTTTATCGTATTGATGTTTTGAACCTTGATGGCAAGTGATCACACCTGATATTAAAGAGGGAGAATGATAGTTCAGCCCAGGGTCAGAATTTTTAAGCCCAAAGTTCAATTGGGGTGGGTGCCAGCTCGGAAATCAGAAATCTGATGCCAATTCATGGGCGGGCATTAATGTATAGAGTGAAAGCTTTTTAACATTTTAAATGTTTATAATTCTGCAGTAGAAATCAGAAATCTGCATTGGACCTGTCTGTATAAATTTAAAATAATGGACCAGTGCCCACTTTGCTTATCTTTAATATAACGTTTTACCAATTCTATGTTCTCATTACTCATTTATCTGCCCCTTATAATGAGAATGTATGCCCTGACCATGATGTTGAAACTACCATTTATTTTCTGTGGCAGATCAATGAATTTTAATTTTCTCTACTCATTATGTGTTCTTAATGCTGCTTTTGCTAAGAGTGCAAATGTAGAACCAAAGCGAATGTGCACTCGTTCCATGTTGCAGGTGTTTTATTAAAAATGAACCTTTTACAGAAAAATGGAAACAAACTTTGCACTCAATGTTGGTCAATGTAAAATAAGTTAATGCCAACCTTGAGATTCGTATTTACACCCATGACAACAATGACAAATCAAACCAACTTTGCGCCCATACTCATTGACAAAATTCACATTTATATCACTATATAGGTTAAAAAAAAAATACAAACAAATGCCGCGTTGAAAGTAATTTGTGTGTGTAAAAAGTGTACTGTGAAGTAGGGGTGTCAATTGGACTGGATTTGGTTCAATTTGATTCAGTTCAATGTGAGTTTATTATAAATGGACCAGGTCCAATCCAATCCAATGAATATTTTAGACCATTTTAGATCGGTCTAATTCATTGTCTGGATCATCTAACCTGTTTAAATTCGTTTTAATTTAGATTAGTTTCAATCCAAACCTGGTCCATTAACACCGATATTCTTATTTTATATCAATGGAGCATATATTGGCTTAACCAACCCAATCCAATCTAAATTTATTACGGACAGACCATATCCAATCCAAACTAATAAATATTTTGGACTGGATTGGTCTAATCCAATATATCTTATTGGTCCTCCAATCTGTCCAAATTGATTTTGAACTGAATGGGGTCCAATCCAAAACCAGTCCATTGACACCTTTATTGTGAAGTCAGATGCCCTCCATTGTTTCAACAAGGAAGAAGTCTAAAAGGGACATGGGCAGATCATTTAGCAAAAGAATTGGGGGCATTTGTATCACTTTTTATTTAGCCATGGTCAACGAAATCTTTTTCAATTGAGACCTGAGGATTAGGGCATCTTAATTTTTTATACATTAAAGTTGTATTTAATGTTCATAAACAATGGAATGAAGTTTGGTGCTTTCTTTATAAATAAATATAAATTTTGGAGGCAAAATTGATATTTTATTATAAAAGGTATTTTGGTAAAACATTTATTCCATCTCTTCTATTAACAAATCCCATGTAGTTTCATAGTCAAAGGGGGTTTAAGCCAATAGGAAAATTTGATTGAATGGATGTCTCTATTTAACTGAAACCAGTAAAGGTAGAAGTGTATAATTTACCCTTTTGGCTCAGTTGGGAAGGAGTGAAATATAAATATGTAGAATGTAAAATCTTGTATTTTGTATTATTTAATATGTATTTATATTATATATTTTTGTATTTGTACTCTTTCCAAACTGAGCCCTTATAAACCTATTATGCATGAATTATATAATGAAACAAAAAAAAAACCCTAAATTAATAACAAAATGATACATTCCACCTGATATTTTTAACAATGTTAAAATCTTCATGGTCTGTGAAATGTGAATCAATAAAAAACAAATAGACGATGTGATGTTTTTAATGTGATTGGTTGAAATCTTTATTTAAGATGCAATAAATATTACTAAATGCACTATCAAAAAATTAAAAAATGGCTCACCCTTCAAACTTCCCCATTCACTCATAATGGCATAACCTAATAATTTAACCTTTCCTATTCATGAACAAAGAAAGGAAAAATCAACCCAACCTTTTGGGAAATACTATATATAAGGCTCTGTTTGGGAAAAATGCAAATATAAGATTTAAAAACACAAATATGAATTATATACATAGTTTTGCATTGAAAATATTGGTATTTGTACTCTTCCTAAACTGAGCCTATAGTTCTTGAAAATTTTTTATACAATAAGAGATTCCATTACAACATAAATGTACTGATGGGCTTGCAAATATAAATTTCATTGGAAAAGTGCAAATGCAAATGTGTTTAGTGAAAATACAAATGCTGTCATTTCATGAACCATGGATATTTGTATTTACACTCTTTCCAAAGGGAGCCTTAGGTTTAAGCCAATCTATACATTTAATATTCCTCCAAGAGTACTGCAACCCCTTATGAAATGAAAGAGAGAAGAAAGTGGAGCACACATTCTTCAACCCCTCCATACAGGCCCCACCACCACTTCTCAACAATGATCGTACCATATCTACAAATGCATCTTACACCATACATCTGGAAGATAAGGGTGGGACGATTAGAAGAGACACTGAGAAAAACTTTGGAAGCTCCGAAATGATGATCCTTTCCATTGAACCTTATGGTATTTATATACATATGGCGGTGGGGTCTCTTGCTCCCCAAGACTTTCTAAAACAAAGTTTCCTAATCCAAAAAGGAAAGAGACTTCCTATACAGATTAGAGAGTTCCTATACAGATTAGTATAGGTACAGATGACTTTCAAACCATGACTCTCGCGAGTGGGCTCTTTCTTATCTTCATCCAATAGGCACAATAAATTCCATCTAAATTTTCTAATTTTAATTTCAACTTTATGTGCCGGACCATTCATGACCTCACTGCTACAGCATAAAACAAGGTTTTAAAAACTGGACCGGACATGGAACCATTCTGGGGATTGGTTTTTGGGTTAAATGGTCCGACCATCTGATTTAAATGAATGGTCTGTTCTAACTTAAAAATAAATAAAATAAAAAAGATCAAAAACCATTGTCTGGATCAACAGGTTGACAATTCAACCGTCTAATTCAATGAATTATTAATTCAAATCAATGGTTTTTAACCAAAAAGAGATTTTAAAGTGAGACAAAACTGATTGCCTGACAGCAAATTTTGGATCAACCAATCCAATCATTTGGTTCAGTCTGATTTTCAAAACCATGGCATAAAATACGTTTGATAAACACTATTTTTCAAATCGAATTTGGAAACAATAAGGCATTGATATTCTTTGCCCAATAACCGAGTTGTCTAATTATCAAAACACCTTCAAGTGCTCGTCTTGTTGTGCTTAGAGGATTCACTAGCTAGCTCTTCTACCAACTATATATATATCACTATTCTATTGAGTTGTTCTACTAGTTCCATGTAGTGCCCAATAATGAGTTAGTTGTGCTCGTCTTGATGCATTTTCCCTATTGATGCATTCTCTCTCTAATCTGTCGGCACTTTAATTCAGTAATTAAAATAAATGATTAAAGGGTAAGTTAGTCATACCCCACCTGGGGTTTGGGTTAAATACTGCTGTGAGTTTTCCTTGTGGGTAGGGGTGTCAATGGACTGATTTTGGGTTGGATTCATTTAAACCAAAATCAATTTGGATAGATTGGACAAACCAACAAGACATATTGAATTGGAACAGTATGGACTTATATAATGGTCCAAAGTATTAATTGGATTGGATTAGACCTGGTCCATCCATAATGAGTTTATATTGGATTGCCTTTGATTGAGCCAATACCTTGTCCATTGATAGAAGATAAGAATTAATATAGGTGTCAATGGACTAGGTTTTAGTTGAAATCAATCTAAATTAAAACAAATTTAAACAGATTGATGGTCCAAACATTAAATTGGGCCGGCCAAAAATGGTCTAAAAATTCATTGGATTGAATTAGACCTGCTCCATTTGTAATGGTTCACATTGAACTGAATCAGAGTACACCAAATCCAGTCCAGTTGGCACCCTACTTGTGAGTATTTGGTAGTATGAATATTTCATAAATCAATTGATTTTGGAAGACACCACATTCATTATGTGTTCTTTTTAAGAGTGCGCATGTTTTGATATCATCTTGTAGATGGTCTTGATTCTTGACCCACAAATATATTCGTTTTTGGATATCCGTCAAGTCATAATCGAATGGATTCAGATGTGAATTAAATATGATCCATTTATCAATTGGATTGGATTCAAACATTACTTAATCCGATCTGTTAAGGTTTAATCCAATCCAATTATATGCATATGCAAAATAACATTTTTTAGTATTAAATTAGAGGGCACTCATGCGATGGATTTGTTAAATAGAATCTAGCTTGAAGGACCCTTAAGACATTTTCAATTGGACAAACTAAATTAATTCCAATCCAAATCATTACTTTTGAATAATCTTGTATTAATTTTTTAATGTTTATTAATTTTTATTATGGTTAGATAAATTGTCATTAATTTTTATTACTCTAAATTGGGTTTAGATGAATTTTATTTTTTATTATTTTTTAGATATTTTTTTTATTTTTACTAGTTATATTATTATTATTATTATTATTATTATTATTATTATTATTCATTTTCATTTATTTTAAATAGAATTAAAATATAGGTGCACCATGAAAATAAGAATTTAAAATTAAATGTCTAATTTAAAATATCTAAAGAAATATTATTCATACATACTTACTAATACTTGTTAGCTTGTTTTAATATTATTTATTAATACTTATTTTATTTTCGCTAATTTTTATACTAACTAACTTCATGCATTGGTATTATATATTATGAATTATTAATTGTTTAAAGGGTGGGCCTTTGCGCAACAGTTGGGTTGCTCCATAGCAATCTGGGTCACCAAGGTTCAAACCCTGAAAAATAACCTCGCTGGATATGAAAGGGTAAGGTTGCATACATTTGTCCCTCCCCAGACCCTGCATTGGTAGGAGCCTCGTACATTAGACTGTCCTTTTTAATTATTAATTTGTTACTACTATTATATATCTATTTTCAATTAATTTAATAAATTAACATGAGAAAATTTAAAAATGGCAATGGGGTGGACTTAGGGCAGGGAGCATACTTATACCATCCTTGTTTGTAATTTCTAAATAATTCCCCATCCTCGTCCCCAATCCTTATCAAAGAGAAAAATGAACCTCGATCCCGGATGAGGATGATTTTCCCATCAAGTGTTCAAAGTCTTTTTTTTTCTTTAATTAAAGAATTGCTTTGAGAAAAAGGATTTGTTAAGAAAATGAAAAAATCAATAATCTAAATTGATTTAGCACTTCACTATCATCATTAATTACCAAAATAACATATAAATTGAAATTTGTCCAATATATGTAGTGGCATTATTGCAATTATATAGAACTATTTTCAAAATTTATCAAATTTGTCTGAATGGGTTCCCTATCAAGCAGGGATTTCACTCCCTACTTATTCCTATATCGGTTATCCTAGTTATTCCTCATCCCCATCCTTATCCCCATCTTCAACTCAATTGGATCAACAAGGCTAATAGTTAATAGCTGTATTACATTTATTAAGTTAGTTTGATTTTGTTTGTCAATTTAATTTAACTATTAAATTAGATTAATTAATTTATCATGTTAGGTCAATTAAATTAAATTTAACAAATTATATATTTAGTTAATTGAATTATGTTAAGTAAATTAGGTCCACTTAATATAATAATTAGCTTTGGAAACACTACATTTATTAAAAAATAATTGATAGAAGCTAAAGAGGGAGGGAGAGAGGGAATGGATTGATGTGACAAGAAAGAGAGAGATATTTGTTTATACATCTATACTATTTTAAAAGGCATGAATAGCCTCTAGAATATTTCAGGAATTTTTTGAGGACAAAATTTACCCCTCTATATCTAAATTTATTGATAAGAAATGAGGGCAAATAGGATAATCAGTATTGACCATTAAATAAGTTAAAAGAGGTAATTCTAAGATAGTAAATGCATTCAATTCCCTCTCATTAAATTCAACATTTAAGGTATTAACTTGCATTCACCTTCATTAAATCATATATTTAAAATATTTTTGTTTCTTCTCATCATTAAATTCTATTAATTAAATCCATATATAATAAATCAATAATTCTAATAACATAAAAACTTATATTTCAAAATCCACCTAGAAAAAATAGTGTTTTTATCTAGGTGGTGGTAAGAAATTAAACCATTTTGGGTCAAATGAGTCAATCCATGTTGCCACATTTAAATAATAAAATTCAAAATTAAAATAGATAAAATGCAAAAAATATAAAAAAAAAATAGGAACGTTTTTAACATTGTATGTTTGACATATTAAACAATAATAAGTATGATAAATAAGAAATGTTTTTATTTATGATGAAAATGGAAAATAAAATTAAAACCAATTGGAAATAAAACTATTTTCTTATTCTTTCTCGTTAAATCTTATATCTAAGGTATATTCTTTCATTAAATCCTATATGTAAGATATATTTTTCTCATCATTAAATTCTATTAATTAAATACATAACATTAATTTCAATAGTATAAAAATAAATATTTTGAAAAGTACTTTAAAAACAAAACCATTTTCTTCCCTCCCAATGGTGGGTAAGAAATTCAACCATTTGGGGTCAAATGGGTTAATAAACAATACTGTAATTAAATAATAAAAAAGTAAAATAAATAAAATATATAATACAAAAAAAAAAGAATTGGGATATCTTTAATATTGTATATTCAATATACTAAACAACAATAAGTATGTAATGTAAGAAGTATTTTTATTAACCATGAAATGGAATGTCAAACTTAAAATCAACATAAAAATGAAACAATGTTAGTCAAATAATAAAATTTTAAAAATAGAAAATACAAAGAATCACAAAAATAAAAAAAATTGAGAAGAATTTGGACACATATCTAATGCTATATGTTTATAAAAATAAAAATATTGGGTACATCTATAATATTATAAATTCATTATATTGAACAAAAATAAGTTTTATACATAATAAATCATTTTACCAATGATGAAAATGTAATACAAAATTTAATGTCATCCTATAAATCAAAATATTTTCCTTTTTGAGTGGTGGGTTAGTGGTTTGGGTCAAACAGACTAATCAATGATATGATGGTTAAATACTAAATCATTAAAAAATAAAAAAGTATAAATAATCAAAAGAATATGTAAAAATTATATTAATTATGTCACACAAAAATTAAGTATGATAATTAAAAATGATTTATATAATGTAGATAAAATATATAATTTACAACTGATTCGAAAGCAAAGCTATTTTCTTATCTAGATGGCAGATCAATGATCCAACTTTTCAAAAGACTCATGAAGCCATAATTGAATAAAAATATTTACAGAAATATGAAACACAAAAAATGAAAAAATAAAGAATTTTGTCAAAAACATTTGAGAACATTTCTAATGTTATATATTCATCATATTAAGTAAAAATTATTTTTATTGATGACAAAAATGGAATACAAAATTTAATTATAATAATAATAATTTATTATTATAATTTAAAATTTTCACATGCAATGCATGTGCTAATTTACTACAAACATTTAAGTTTATTTTTAATCGTATTGTTACTTTTGTAATTTTTAATTTCTATCTTAACTATGATATATATAAAATTCAAATAATTAATATGAAGAAAAACTTTTCATGCACGTGCTTAATTACTAGTTTATTAAAATAATTAGTAGAAGAGAGAGATGAGAGGATGAGTTTAATGGCTTGAAAGGAGAGATGTGAAAATATAATAATAAACAAACTTAATAAAATTTTAATATAGTAAAACTAAATTTATTTACTACTGACTTTAACTAATATAAAAAATATTTTTAAAACAAATATTTGTATAAATTTGATTATTTTCTTAATTAATTTACATTATTTATAATTTTTAAGTAGAATTTAAATCGGTTGGAATTACAACTTCTATTAGTTATTACAACTAATATTAATTAGAAGATTATATAATTATTTTTAATTATAATAAATTTTATAATCAATTATTAATGTTTATTATTTATCTTATTTTATTATCTATTTTTTTTAGCATATTAGATAAGTTCCACCAATATAAGCTTGTAAAGGAGGAGGGTGTAAGGTTGGTGGCCAACACTAAAACTTTTACCAAACCTTCAAGAATATGAATCTTAATTTGTCTTTTCATACTCATACTAGGGCATTCTCTATAAACAACGTATTACTCCATAACCCAAATGTAGCGTTAAGTGGGCAAGGGCTTGCTAGGGTGGTCCTCGTAAGCAACCCATCATGGCAATGCCCAGCTGTAGTGTCAAATAGGCAAGGGTTCCCACATCATTCTAGATGAAGATGGGTAAAGAAGCTAGTCCAAAAAATATGATTTCGTTTAGTCACTTGGAATGTAGAAATATTAATAGGAAAACTATGAAATTAGTAGTTTTTATTATAAATATATTTTCAATAATTGTATAAATATATATTTGTTTTGTTATTTAAGAGAAAATTTTTAATAATTATTGGACATTAAATTACTGTTACTTAATTTTTTAAATTTAATTTATTATACGTATTGTATTTATTGTATTTTTGTTGTACTTTATTCATTGATATTTATTAGAGATTAAACTATTATTTAATATTACAATATTTATTGACTAGCTTAATATATTTTTTTAGTATTTTTTAGTATTTTTGTGATTATTGTAATTATTTTATTTTTATTAGTATTTTATTTTATTTTTATTATAAATATATTTTCCATAATTGTGTATTTTTTCTATAAATTTTTAACAATTATTGGAGATTAAACTACTTTTATTTATTAGAGATTAGAATATTAATTTAGAAGAAATTAAGAGTGTTGATCACAACCTGGTTTAATTTAGTAGTAGGTTATTTGGCCAACCAAATTGACATGGTCAGGTTGGGGAGTTGGTTACCCGAAATCTACTGACCATTAGTGAAAACCAACTAAATCAACTTGTATTGGTTTGGATTGATTGTCGAGTTGCTCAATTGTTTAAAAGATTAAATTGAAAACTTAATTTTAAATTTTAAAAATTACATTAACATTATTAAAAAATAAATTTATAATATAAAATATTTCAGACTAAGAAGTATGGGAATTTCCCCAATTTCTTGTATTAAAAAATTATATTTAATATATAAAAATATTAATATATATTTGTGATTAGGTCATTCGATTTTGGTCAATTTACAAATGGGCATAGCGAAACTGATCCAATTTCAACTGGAAATATTAGAAACTAAGCAATTTGGGTCGAGTTGATTGGGTTGGTTGGTTTCATCAGTTCCATGAACAAGTTTAATTGAAATAAATTATTGTTATTTTTGTATTGTAAAAAGTTATTAAAAGTATAATTAATAATTATTAAAAAGTTAGAAATATAAAACAATTGTATATACTAATGTGTTTTATTGTTTAGCTTTTCTTAACAAATCTCGTACATCACACAGGTACCTACTAGTAGATTTATTAAGTCAAAGTAGATTCTAGACATCTCAATGAATCGAATTCGAATATGTGTCTTACACCAGTCGGGTATCAAATCAAAACCGGATCTATCAAATTCTTATCGATCACATTTGTAAATATGAATTATATATAAGTATATATTTATAATATATTATTTATTATTTAAAATATAATATTTGATATATATTTATAATTTTTATTATATATTTTTATAATATATATTGTAAAAACTAAAAAACCAAAAAAATGGTGAACCAAACCGATGATTAACGAAATCGGTCAACCAGTTAATCGACTAGTTTCGGTTCAGTTTCGGTTACCGGTTTTCCAAAAACCAGTACTACTGGTTCGGTTAAAAAAAAATAGCCCACGGTTTGGGACCGAACCATGAGCACCCCTATAATGCTCACCACCTAATGTGTAAGCATTGTATTTGACACACAAACCGATTCCAGCCTCTTAATCAACCAAACAGCATCAATCGGAATCTGATTCCGATTCCTGTCTGAACCAAACAGGTAGGGGAATAGACCATTCCGATTCCAATTCCAAAGGATTTCCATTCCCTTTCCCATTCCGATTCCAATCACAAACCAAACAGACCCTAAGTGTTTTATCCATGCGCCACATTCAATTTTACCATTACAAAATTTTATTTATTGTTTTTTTTCAATCTATTTTCAACTTTTCCTTTCTACCCTAATCAACCTTCAGCCAGAGAAAAAAAAAAAAAAAAAGCATCCCTTCCAAATTATAAATAAGCATGTTTTTATCCATATACTACTCAAGAATGTGAAAAAAGACAAGAGCTTTTGTCAATACACCGACCACATGTTTGTGAAGGGATGAAAGCCTGATATAAATTAACTAAAGTATAAACTACAAATACCAAAGAAAAAACACAAACACCAATGGTCTGTTCAGTTTTATTTGTATTAGTAGAAATTCTAGTTCACTTTTGCTTAGGGTTTTATTTTACTTTATCTACAATGCGAAAAAGGAAAAATGGCAAAATCTAAAGCAAAAATATATAGTTGTTGTGATGGATTACCTTCTAAGGTGGTAACAACTTTGAGATCTCGTTGACTTGCCCCATCTTCGTGTTAGATAAGATTCTTTATTCTGTCACAGTTTTTTTTTTTTCTTTTGACTTTCTTCTTATATTTCTCTATCCGTTAGACTCATTTTATTTTTGTCAACGTTTTAAAAAACGACCTGGAATGGTTTCGGGTCGACAGTTCAACCGTCCGGTTAGAATGAACAGTTCATTTTGATAAAAAAAAATTAAAAATAAAAGGTTAAAAACTGTTGAACAGATCAAATGGATTGATGATTTAATTACTCGAGTCAATGGGTCATTGATCAATTCAATGGTTTTTAACCAGGGACCAGATTTTAAGTAAAATGAAATCGGTTGTCTAGATAATTTTTAGGCCAATTGGTCCAACCGTCTGAATTAACGACGATTCAAACGATTCAAAAACTATAATTGGAGTGCTTCTTTATCCTAGGTTTTTCTTTATGGCAAAAAAAAGTAAAATTTAGTAATGTGGTGTGTTTAAATCTAGTGGGCCCCACTTTAGTGTGGTTGGAGGCACATGTTTTGAACCACACCACACTCTATCAGGTGTTATATAAATATAAATATATATATATATATTTGAAGGCAAAACTCATGTTTCATGGTTAAAGGGAGTTTTGGTAAAATGTCTATTTCCATCTCTATTCCTTCTTTCTCATAAACAAACATCCCGTAATTTTGTGTTCAAAAAAGTTATCGAGTTGTTAGGTAAACTCGAGGAGTCACCGAAACCCTAAGAAAGGTACAAGTAATTTAGCCAAGAAGGAAAAGTCAGATAGGACGGAATCCAAGGTTTTTGTTGTACCCATAAACATCACATGGGACGGCAACAGCCTGAGAGCCCAATTGGGAACATCTTTGCTTTCAAGACTTCCCTCACCGAAAATATCAACTATTTTAAAAAACGATTTGGAAATGAATCGTTTTGGTCACTGGTTTTTGAATTGATGATTCGAACGAATAATCTATTTTAACAAATAAATTAAAAACAAAAAACAGTTAAAACTCATTGAATAGGTTGACAGGTTGATGGTTCAACTGCCCGAATCAATGAATTATTAACTTTTTCAATGATTTTTTTATCAAAAACCGAATTTTGGATAAAACGAAACTAATTGTTCCCAAGCCGAATGATCCGACCATCCGGATCAACGACAATTCAAAAACGTTGTGTAAAAGCATTAGCTAGCCTGAGTCCATTACATTAATTTGCTAGAAACAAGATGTTCAATATGGGTTACCATACCAAATCCGAAATAAATATAGTTTGCACATCTGGACTCCATTAGCTATGTTTTGCTTGGAAGCAAAAATACAGAAAAAGCAAAGACAAGAAATCTAAGAGGACCTTCAGTATATTCAGTAGCAAGACCTCTTCATAAGTTTGCACTTGGATTAATTTAATTTAGGGTTGTGAATGAATTGGATTTAACCTGATTAATTCAAATTGGAGCCTGTTTTGCCTAAAAGTTAGATTTTTGGATATATGTTTAATTACTCCTGATTTTTTTTAAGGTATGAGATGTAATGTTTGTTAAGATGAATGGAATCAACCTTAAGGCTTTCATAAAATAAATAAATATGTGATACATTTATTGATTGAACTAAATTTTGATAGTGTGATCCCAATTTGATTAAAGAGATATTGTTTCACTGTTTTAGATTTTTAATTTAAAGTTATTTGGGATTTAGATAAACTTTTTTTTTTTTTGGCTAGAGAGAGTAAACCTATTTTTGCTTATTTATAATATATTTAGTTTTGTTGATTTCTTTTACTATGTCATGGATTTAGTAAGTTTTGAATCAAATCGGATTTAAATGGGATATCATGATATATAAATGAATAAAAAAAATTATATCTTACATATCTATGTGGATTAAATTCAGATATATTATCGGATCATTTTGGAATATTTTACCCATCAGTCCACACTAACACCAACTGCATTAGATCAAATACTAGCTACAGGTTTAGTGAGGTCAGGTGGGTGGTGAGTTGTGACCATCCATTGTAACCCACCACATATCGGAATCCTTCACCAACTACTTTGCCCCTTTTTGTCTTCTGAGCATATCAAATAAAATCTTAAAAATGTACCCATATAAGATATAATGGGCATAGACCTGGAGAGAGAGAGACAGAGAGTTAAGAGGGCTGATTATATTTGGGATTTGACATGTATTCTAATAATTTGTTTCATAAAGCCTATATCAGTGTTTTCAAATTTATCATTGACCCGGCTGGTTGGACCAGTGATTTTGTCAGAATTCCGGTTTGAATCAACCTCTAGCCTACTAAGTTATAAAAACCCATTGATTCGGCTAATGACCTGTTAACCTGGAGAACTGACTTGTTGACCTTTCTGACCTGTTCAGCCGATTGTCGGATTTTTTTATATGGGGTTGATTCATTGACCCAAATGATTGAACCACTAATCATTGACCTGGACGAAAAATGGTTCAACCAATATTTTAAAACACAGGTTGATATGGTTCTGATGTCAATGGGTTGGGTTAAGTGGTAAACCTGGCTTGAGTTTTAATTCTTTAACCCGAATCAGGTTGGGTTTGACTGATCCACCAGCCGGGTCAGAATAATCCTACAGATATTGTTGCAATTTCTATGACTTCTAATTTCATAGCCATAAACAAAATTCTAACTTAAACTAATGACTTTAAAATAAGATTTTCCATTAAATATTAAATATTCTAAAATATCAGAATTCTACCTTCTGATTGGTTTGGATTTAGTTCTAAATCCACAGTAAAGGGTTCAAAGTAAGATTCCACCGACACAAAGTGATCATTTGGTGGCCCCTAGCTTCTAAGATGGTTCCAAAATTTTATAAATATATATATATATATATATATATATAGTCCAACAAACAGCCACATACTAAAATAGTTGACATTTGCCACGTTTAGAATAGGCCAAGCTTTATTAATAAAATAATAGGTGAAATGAAAGCAATGTAGGTTCTATTTAGATATAAAATTGATTTCCTGAAAACCCTTTTTTAATTTTATAATATTTCATTTCATGTAAAATGATTGTATTCTGAAAACTAAGTCCTACTTGTAGGAAAATGACTTTATTCCTTTTGATTCTTCAGAAGTCATTTTTCAAACATAGATTGGTTCTCTCTCTCCATTCATATTCTGTAGCATTTGTGTATATTTCAACTGCAAGGCACTAGGAGTATTAGAAATGTGAGGTGTTTTGTATTGAAATATCATTTTTCATGGAAATGAGTAGTTTTCCTGTATTTTGCAAGCAAGGGAACGCAATTGTGACTGAATTGTCAAACCCTAAAGCCCTAAAAGTTAAAACCCTAAAAATCCTAATGAATAATTAGTGGTTAGTGATATTATGTCGATTGACTAAATAGGGTATAATTTAAATGAAAAAACAACAATTATTGTTCTTTTATTTTTGTTAATTACTACACGAACCAATTTTCTTTTCCTTCTCTAACCAAGTTTTGATATAAAACCTAATTTTTCATAAGAATTTTTTTTAGCCCTAAATATTATCTGAGTGGAGGGTGGTGACCATGAAATTTTATTAAAACTCCAGACAAAACCTTGGAAGAGGGGATATAGAAACCTTATCCCTCTAAATATAAGAATTGACTTTTTCAATATTTTTATAAAAATAAAAATATGAAAATATTTCACTGTACCATAGTAGGACCTTTATCTACAATATTCTGAAGAAAAGAGTAGGTGGGTTTCATTTATGAATCACAACTCTCTCTCTCTCTCTCCAGTGGAGCCTCACAGAAAAGGCAAACCCTCGACGTTGAAAACTCTGTTTGGGCCAAGAGAGAGACCCACACTATATAATTGGCTTGAGTAAAATAAAACAATTTAAATTAAAATTCTCTCATAAATCATAATATCCCTCTTAATCCAATAATATATCTTTGATTTTCTCTTACCAAGTATACCTTAAAATCTCACATCCATCATACTTTTGAATGTACCACATGTGTTAATAGCATCTCCATTCACATGCTTCATTATCTATGAAACATGATGGTAGGATCTACCAATTAAAAAAAAAAAACTACAGTAATAGACTAATGGCCATAATTTTTCTTTAATAAAAGTTAATAGAACAAAAATATTAATATAACAAAAATTTGAACAAAATTATCAAACATTTTTTATCCAATCTAAATTACTTATAAGCCATTTAGTTTGAATAAATAAATTCTATATTATAAAAAAAAATATTCTCTAGTATTTGTTTTTGGTAAATTAACATCATCATCTAACACCATATATCTCATGCATGACAAGTTCCACTTTTATGGTGGATCCAATTTCATAGTGAGGTGTGTGGTGTCAGGTCAAGTTGGTAGGGTGTTGGAACGTGTTTTGTTGGTAAGAGATTGCAACTCGTTCTAGTCTCCTTCAACTCATTTGACTCTACTCTGGCAACCCCTCCCCCACTTTTGCTAGTATTAATTTTTCATCCTCTCTAATATAAGACATTTCTCACTATTTGAATTGGGATACATTGAAAAGTACAATAATACATACAAATATTAAGTAAAAGAGATTATTTATAGAATAAAATTTCAAAAAATTATATTAAATAGAATATACATATGATGAACAATATATATATAAATTAACTATAAAAAATAAATTATACCAAAAAATGAATAAACAAATTATAAATAAATTCAATTATGTGTGTGTGAATAAACTAGAAAATGAGATAAATTAAGTAAATGAATTACTTCATTTTCATGAAGATGGTTATAACCATAAAACAAAATAAAAAAAAAGAAAATTTCAAAAAGCGTATATACTATTAATATTTAATCATTTATAATATGTAAGTAAATATAAAAGTTTGCAATGAAATGAATAAATCATATCCTTAAATGCATAAGAATTACAAATATTTATCTTGTATATAGATTATTAAATTAGATGACAAAGGTTATAAAAAGAAACAAAACAATTTTATTAACATATTATAATGAATATATTTACTCGAATGCACACGTGCACACACATACACTATGTTGTATTTATATGCACAAAAATTATAAAATTATACTTACACTTTGAGGCTTATGCCTTTAACCATCTCAAAACTTATGCCCCACCTTCATGACACCCAACTGCCTTGCCTTTGCCTTTAGCCTTTTAAAACCTTGATATGAACTAAAATGCCGGATGAACTAACATATCATATGGAGAGAGTAGAGAGCCTGCCAACAGTGCATTCCTTCAATTGTGGACAACTAGAGTTTTTTCCTTGCTGTCTCCCTTGATGTGCACAAAGGCAGCCCATTTGGAAAGCGGATTTAATGCTTGTTCCATACCGTAGACACAAAAAGTGTGATGTATTCCAGGATAATGGGCCCAACCAGGGTGTGTCTCAAAAACCATGGCCCTAAAACTCACCACACCCTTGGTAGTGCAGTAGGGATGGCAATTTTTCCCATCTGCAATGTGGATCTGACTGCCCCGATCCAATGGGGTTGGGGATGGGGATTGTTTTGGTGGGGCGAGGATGGGGAATAATAGGAATCCCCGATGAAGGTCGGGATTGGGATGGGGATTGAGGCTTTTGCCTCGCCTTGACCTTGATTAAATGTCATTTATATTATATATACTATTATTTATAATTTAAACATATTCAAAACATTATTTATAATTTAAATTTTTTATTTTTTTTAAATAAATTTATTTTAAAAAAATATTGTTATTTAAAAACATTTTCAGGGATTTGAATCCCAACGGAAAACCCATCGCCATCGAGGATCGGAGATGGAGGATAAATTTTATCCCCAACAAGAATTGGAGACAAAGATGAGGTTAATTTCATAATCAAGTCGGAAACGAGGAATATAACGCCTGCCCCATTGCCATTCGTAATGGTACTCACTTGCAACGTGATGTAATCAATCACAAGTGAATGCGTACATCATGGGGCCAGATAAACAGTGGCATGTTCACTTGTGACCGGTTATTAAGTCCATGATACATAGTGCTGTGAGTAGTACATCCGGTCTCTCTTGTAAGATGTGGTGTTTAAAAAACATGATCTTCTGTAACTTATGTACACAATCTATGTGCATCAAACCACATAAAATCAAACATCAAATGATTATTTTTCCTTGTGAGTTTGAGCCCAGTGCCCACTTTGATGAAATTGTTATGTAGACATGTAGACATGCTATTCTACCTGTATGTATATATGGCAGGGCAGCTCAGTGCATGAGGCTCCCGCCAATAAAGGATTTAGAAGGAATGCATGTATGGTTTTAAAACCGCATTCGACGGGAAAAATTGGATGATTGGTTTCGTTTTCCCAAAAATTGATTTTTTTTCAAAAATTATTGATTTTGGTAAGTAAATCACTGATTCGGGCGATTAATCATTTAAACCATTCAACAATTTTAACCGTTTTTATTTTTTTTTATTTTTTATTAGAACGAATCAACCGTTCGATTCAAATGGTCAGACTGTTGGATCTGATTCGATCTCCAGATTGATTTTAAAAACCATGGATACATGTATATAGGGCCTTACCTTGTAGAAATTCGCCATGTATATGTGATTGAAATAATGTATAAAATCAATTCCAAAGTTGATTCTGGCCATGGTAGTTTCAGGGTCTACCAATAAAACTTATTCTTTAAAAAAAGTAATAATACGTTGCCTTTCAAAGCTTTGATCTTGACAATCTCATAAATATTCCATATTTTAAATGTAATATAATCATTCAATCTCAACGAAAATCAACCTAAATAACACCTAGGGTGTCCAGGGGTGGTCGAGAATGGCGGTAATTCATAAAAATGAATTTCTTCATCTCTGTATTGCCACGTGGATGATAACGTGGCAAACACATAACTTTTGGTGTCTATGTGAGCTGCCATGTAGGAAAGTAGTGGATCGTCTAGCTTCCGCAGTTTCATTATTGCTACACGGCCTTCTAGAATTTCCAGCTCCATCCTAGCGCTTCGGAATGAGAAAGAGAGGGGAAGCCAAGCAAACTTGGACAAGGCGAGAAGCCACCGACACACGATACAACCTCGCACTCACCACTCAGAGATTCGGACTTCCGACCTCTTAACCCTAGGTTAACAGCCCACCCACCTCGGGTTAACTTGACGGAGACTAACGATCTCCCGGCAGGAGAGCTGTCTCCGTCATCCTAGCCGTTTCTTTCTCTCTCTCTCTCTCTCCCTTTTTGTAGAAAAACAGGCTTTTTGTGGCTTACGTCAGACAATGACAGCTCAGCTTTCTTCCTTCCTCTCAGTTAATTACAAGCGACGCGAACAGGTGGTCCCCACTTTTCCCCAGCGGCCCCGAGCCGTTCTCTCGCTGAAACGCCACAACTGAAATGACAAAATTAACCTCCCGTCGTCGAGACTGCTTCCGCATCCTCGGGAGGGTAGATAACGTCATTTTGAGTCAAAAACTCAGAGCTACAATACAAGCCTACAACAGCGCAGCTTGATCGCGCGAACCGTGACTCGTGAGACTCCTTGTGGCCCCAGCTCCAGACTGTCGAAAGGGCACCTGGCTACCTCTCTACTCCGAGGCTATTGAAGCGTTGCGTCTTGCGATTGCCACGTGTCCGTCTTGGATCTCACCGGAACTAACGGGCCTTTACCAACCCCAGTTAATAACCCCACTTTGAAATCCGAAGCATTAAAGAAAAGCACTAGAAAACGAAAACCAGAGTAGCCAAGCAAAGAGGAAAGGAGAAGAAAAAAGCAGGCTTTGGTTTGGAGAAGCAAAGGTCTGATTTTTTCTGTGAATTTCTCCACTTCTGCCACTGGTTTCTCTCTTCAATCGCCATGGATTCTCAGATCTATGGCGTCTCCAAGCTCTTCTACGGACTTCTCCTCTTCTCCATTGCTGGAGCCTCTGCTGCATTGCCGGAAAACCCCAGTCTAAAGCCGTCGTCCCCGTCGAATTCTGGTCAAATCAACTCGAACTCTGTCCTCGTGGCTCTCCTTGACTCACATTACACGGAACTCGCCGAGCTCGTGGAGAAAGCTCTCCTCTTGCAAACCCTAGAGGATGCGGTTGGCAAGCACAATATCACCATTTTTGCACCGAGGAATGAAGCTCTGGAGCGTGAGCTTGACCCTGAGTTCAAGCGATTCCTCCTGGAGCCTGGTAACCTGAAATCTCTTCAGACCCTTTTGCTGTTCCACATCATACCGAAACGAATCGGATCGGAGAAATGGCCTAAATTATCTGCCGAGTCTGTTCATCACCAGACGCTTTCCAATCATCATCTCCATTTGACTTGCAAGGATTCCGACAAGAAAATTGTTGATCTCGCAACCGTCATCCACCCCGACGCCGTGGTCCGCCCCGACGGTGTGATCCACGGGATTGAAAGGCTGTTGGTTCCACGATCCGTGCAGGAAGACTTCAACCGTCGCCGGAGCCTTCGCTCCATCTCGGCCGTGTTACCTGAGGGAGCACCAGAGGTCGATCCTAGGACCCACCGGTTGAAGAAACCGGCGCCGCCTTCCCCCGCCGGTTCGCCCCCCGCGCTCCCGATCTACGACGCGTTGGCTCCAGGTCCATCTATTGCACCAGCCCCTGCTCCAGGGCCGGGAGGACCACACCATTGGTTCGACGGTGAGAGCCAAGTTAAGGACTTCATCCAGACTCTCCTGCTTTACGGTGGATACAACGAAATGGCCGATATTTTGGTGAACCTCACCTCGTTAGCGACCGAGATGGGGAGACTGGTGTCGGAGGGATACGTATTGACCGTTCTTGCCCCGAACGACGAGGCCATGGCGAAGCTGACGACGGACCAGCTGAGCGAACCGGGTGCGCCGGAGCAGATCATGTACTACCACCTCATCCCGGAGTACCAGACGGAGGAGAGCATGTACAATGCGGTGAAAAGATTCGGGAAGGTCCGATACGACACGCTACGGCTGCCGCACAAGGTGGTGGCGCAAGAAGCTGATGGGACTGTGAAATTCGGGCATGGGGAGGGGTCGGCCTACCTGTTCGACCCTGATATCTATACAGACGGCCGGATTTCAGTGCAGGGCATCGACGGGGTGCTTTTCCCGCTGGAAGAGAAGCCCAAACCCGAAACTACATCAACGAAGACGACGAAAATAACGAAGCCCACTAAGACTGTCACCACGTTAAGGAGAGGTCTGTGCTTTCGCCCTTCTCTTTTTTTCATTCTTACTTATCTTTCCTGTTCTTCTGTGCACCTGCAATAGTTAGGAATATTGGCCGAACCCAAAATGTGTGATAGAATTCCGAGTCCGGTGGAATGTGTCAGATTCCGGTTGCCATGCCGGAGTTGGGGGAGTGTCGGTGTGTCGGATTATGCCTCATGTGGTGAGATTATCTTTCAGGTTGAATAATTATTATTCATGTTAGCCCGTGATAAGATTCGACGCTGGGGATTTCAGGAACGAATAGAATTTAGACTTTTTTTTTCGAGCTCGCTTTTTTAGTTGGTCAAGTTGTCATCTCATTAGCTTACAGTTTGATATTAGCAGAGTAATCCCTCAAATCCCCTGTTTGGATAAGTGAGAGGGAATCGAAGACGAAATCCCCCTAATTGAAGAGAATTGTCCATTTTCACCACTACCCATAATCGAAACACAGCCTGCAGAGATCACAGGTTTGGTGGTAATAGTTTTGGGGTATCTTGGGGAGGAAGAAATTTGTAATTTCTAGGGTGTCAGCTTATTAGGTAGTAATATCGGTGAGATTGGAGGGATAGAATGGGAAATGAACATGGAAAGAGGAAGGAGGGAAAGAGACACACAAAATCCAGCTGTGGGATGCTAACAAAGAAATGGTGAAGTGATTTTATTCTGGAATTCTTGACTGAACTGCCCCATCTTCATGACATCAAACACCAAACAGGCTGTCGTTTACTCGTATCCTGGTTTTGCTTATTTATTTCTCTTGATTTGTTTTTTTTTGCTTTCTGAATTCTTTTTTAATCCTGAACAAATGGGTTAATTAGATTAAGCTTTAAAAATGGAGATTGATTTCTTTGAACAACCAGACCTGATTAGTGTATGAGAAGAATGGATACTAAGGTTTACTGTTGTTTGTGAATGAACAAAATTGCAGGGAAGTTGATGGAAGTAACGTGTAGGATGTTACGGGTCTTTGGACAGGATTCTCGGTTTACTTCTTGCCAATGAAGTCCCCCTCCTATACAAAATCATATTGCAGAAACAAAAAACACAAAAAAGGTACAATTTCTACCCTCGTCTCATTAGTTTCTTCTGTTAATTGTGATTGATTGAGCAAGAATCCAAGAGAATTTTTAACCCTCAGACAGAAAATTCTGGGTTGCAAACACCCATAATGATTAAGCATTGAATATAGGAGTAGGTAGGCTGGGTGGATGTTTGGTCAATGCATGGACAGACCCGCCCGGCTCTAGTGATTTAAGCCTGGCTGTAGCTCTGAGAGAAGTCAGCTTTGATTTGGTTGAACAATCAAGTTACTAATCTTTATTGTTTGTTTATTTTCATTCAATTATTTGGTTCTAGTTGCTGCTTGGCTGGTTGGTGACTTGGTGTAATTGGATTGATCTGGTATGACCCACACTGGTATGACCCAGATCAGAAATCTCACTGGGTCAGTAGTTTAACCAGTGATTTTTCCTTGAGACCACCAAAATCATCGGAAACCAGACCAGAAAGCTGACTTGGTCACAGGTTCGATCGTCTGATCAAAAGAAATTTTCATGGAGTACTTTCTGACTATTTACTGAGGTGTGAAGTTAACTTGGTTAGATCACCTAGTTGACCCCCAAGATCAGGCCACCAGCCCCCAATGACCTAGTCAAGCTCTGGTTCGAATTAACAAATCTTGTTCCATTAAATTATTTGGGCCACCGACAGTCTGGGTCTGGTGGGATGGGATCCAGACTGTTATGTTTTGGGTGTTGTCTGGACTCCGGACACTTAGTAATTTGCTTCTATTTTAATAAGTTTTAGTTTATTATAAAACTATTGTTCTGATGCTAATAAATGTATTATTTTTTCTGTAATGCAGATGCTTCGTGATTCATGAAAAGTAGGAGGATGTATAAAGTCCTGGAAATGGAAGATGTGTAGAAGAACTGTTGATTTCTTCTGCTTTTTTTTTGGGTTTTTTTTTTTTTTTCCTGATATTGTTTTATTTTCTCCTCCTTTTTCTTCCCCTGGTTGAAGTTGGAGTGGTGAAGAAGGGAAATCAGGAAAGAGTGAGATTCTTTTGGAATCTCAGAATTTCCAGCCATGGAGGAGGGGGGGAAGGGGTGGGGGAATAAAGGAAGGTTCCACTGTTATTACTATTAGCTATAAACACTATCTGAGTACATAAGAAATATATTTTTTGGTTCTTGTTGTTGGTGTAATGGGGCTGTAGTGAATCTCTTTCCTCTCTGGTGTCGGTCCTGTAACTGTGCCTTGAGAGGAGGGGAGAAGACATGGATGGTCATGGTGGTTTCTGGGGACAAAGAAGCAGTATTTCAGTGATGAAATAAAACAAGAAAGAAAAGGACTGGTATTTGTGGAGAAATGTTGATAAAAACAATGATGAAATAAAAAAAGAAGGAAATTCTTTTCTTGTTCATAGACAGCGAAATTTTGTAATTGTTCTGTTTAGTGGAATTGGAATTTTCAACCCTCTCTCTCTCTCTCTTTCTCTCTCTCTGGGAGGCCCAATCTCACTCGCATTATTTGGTTTATTGATCTGAAGTTGGCGCTTCTCTGGCATTTGGTATTTACTTGTGGGAATAGGGATTAGGCGATTGACCGACCGTGTCGGTTGGGTCTGGGGGCTTAGAATCTCATTTGTTGCCATGAGGGCCCTCTCCCCTTCTTTGACAAAACCCAGCGACTTAAAGGAAAAAGAATACATTAAAATAATTACAAGTGAAGCAACGCCAGGTGTTTGATGTGAGCGTGAGAGAGGGAGAGAGAGAGATGAAATACTGAAATAGTGATTAAGAAGCTTTACTTAACTTGGAGTTGGAGGATTGCTGGTAAAGCGCGTGGAAAGAAAACGAATAGCAACGCCAGCTTGTTCTTTTCTGGACCTGTCTTTACAGAAATGATCCTACCTCACAACTTGCACCGATAGTGACTTGTACCATGGAGTCTCCCACACCATACAAAATAACATTACTCCTCTTTCTCTCTCTCTCTCTGTGAAAGCTAGGGCAGTTGAGAGGGATCACGAGAGTAGACTATTTTCCGGAGAAGCATCAGCCAATGGGATTGTCCCTGTGAGTCTCACATTGGCCCATCAATTCATGCACCCATTAGGATTTGGGCATGTAATTACTAAAGATTAAGGTTCAAAATATCTATACAACACATATTTACTTTTGCTTTATATTTGATGTTTTTTGAAAGAGAAATAATGTAGGTTTGTTTGTGAGAAGTAAAATAATGTAGGTAAGAAGTAAGAAGCAAGATGATTTGATTTTCAAATGAGAGGTAATTGATGTAAGAGAAAAGTGGTGCAAATTTTGCATCAGGAAGAGAGCAAGTTATGGTTACAAACAAACAGATGAGAGACTGAACCGGGTGCAAAATTTGTACCCAATTCAGTTTTTCACTGCAAACAAACAGGGCCTTTTTTTAGTGCCTGAGGTTTTCATGGGGTTTTATTGTTTAGACATAAAGAACCCCCTTGGCTCTCTGTATTTTGCGTTTCGGTGGATACAAAAATTGATATATATTGTATTATACGCATCGATGTGTTGCAAAATTCAAGCATAGGGAGTAAATGGATGGATGTATTTCTGATTGCAATATCAACACGGTAAAGAAACACCCTACCACCTACCAGTCATACCCCATCGATCAAATCAAGACTACTACTGTTCTCCACAACCTTCGTTGTCACTAGTCGTTTCTTCCCTAATCCCTGAGAGAAGGAACCCATATAGGACGTCAATGGGTTGTAAAACCATTTCCACCACTGGACCATGGGTTGAATGGTTCACAATCTGGTTCAACCACTTGACTGGTTCAAATAATGAAACAAATCATACTAAAAGAAAAAATAAATAAAAATAAATGGTTGCACAATTTACCTCAAAATAAGCTTAAAACAATATATATTCTAAACACCCATGAACACATATTTTGCCTAAGTTAGACAGGGTCAATATTGCTAAGAATTGGGCCTCACAAAAATCGCTTCCACTACTGATTTCTGGTCCAACCGGCCAGCAATCCGACCATCCGATCCAATCCTGGTCTAACAACATTTTGTGTTACTTTAGCTAGCCAAACTATAATCCAAACTGGAACATCGTCTTGGATGCATCAATGCAACAGACTTGTTAAATTCCTGAAAAAGGTATCCAACCTAGATGATGAGTTTGACAGATCCAAGTGGCTTCCCCATACAAGTAACTTCAACTACTACTAGACCATTGTCATCTTCCTCCCTGCATCAATGTCCTCAGCTCATCATCTTCTTCCCCCATTCCAACTCGCCTTTGCAACAACAACAAGCAAAGGCTTGGATTTATTCATACATCCACTGACTTCTGATTTCTTGGATGTGCTAGATTAGAAAGAAGACATTGTCAGGGGGGAGCTTCTGAAGGCTGAGGAAGGATGGTGGTCCTTCAGCTCAGCCTTGTATCTATCCTTGGGGGGTTGTTTGGCTGAACTGAGTTGTTTGTTTTCTAGTGTATAAAATTGAATGATAGGGCTGCGAACCGTATCCATTTGCCCGATTTAAATTAGAATCCGATCCCATTAGGCTCACTTGGAAGGAGTACAAATACAATTTATAGAATGCAAAACTATGTATTTTATATTATTTTGTATGAATTTGTACTGTACCTATTTGTATTTGTACTCCTTCCAAACTGAGCCTTAGGGACAAATTGATAGGCCGACCAGCCATTGAGTAACTACAAACCAAGATAAAATATTCCAATACAAAAGTACTTTGTCTATGGGAATAAAATTGTAGTTAATTTCTGATGCACCATACCTAAACTATGACTCATTCCTAAATTCTCCAGTCTCCTCTGGGCTTACTGCAATGACCAAAAGGTAGAGAGAAAACTGAAATGCTTGAGATGGGGAGCTCCAAATTTAGGGAAAAAACTGGTAGGGTAGATCTTTTCATAACGCATCCCAGAAGAGGAAACAATCAAATTCCTATTTGTGGAGAGTAAGTATGGAGACAAAAACCAAACTCGGTGCATCAACTAATACTGAAGGTGCAAATGACCATACCATATGCCAATTTGGTGCTTGAGAAGTGCAAAGAAAGATAAAAGTTTTTTTTTTCTTTTGTTATGTAAGAACTATGAAAGGCCATGAACAAAGTGTTGGGTGTGGGTCCAGCCCATATGGAGGAGCCCACCCCACCTTTATTTGCTCCCTAAAGAAAAGGGAACCGAATAGTGGTAAAGTGGTCACCACATTTTCAGTTTATTATTATTTTTTATTATTTTTATTTTTTTTTGAGTGGCGTCAAATTAATAACCACCGAACAGAGAACAACAAAGAAGAAGAAAAAAAAATACAGAACCAAAAAGAAAGGTTTTTTTTGGTTCTTTGAGTTTTGTGAAGAAGAGGAAAAAACTAGCTCTTGTTCCATTCAAGATCAAGTTTGGAGGTGCTTTTCAAGCTCGTTCTTGATGATATTAAGTGTTGGAGTTAAGAATCCCATTCCAGTTCAGATTTGGTGATTCTTCTTCATTTTCTCTACTTCTCAGTTCAGATTTACAGTAGCTTGGTGAGATATAAACTTATGTTTGTATTATATCCACCTTGCGTTTGGTGATGTTAATGCTGTTCTTGTGAGCCAAGGATTATTTTCTTGGTGTTTGTAAGCCTCTAGTTCCAATTAGAGAAGACTATTGTACTCATTAGTTTTTGAATTAGTGGAAGACTTTTATGGACCATAGGGTTCGTGGTTTTTTCCCGATTTTGGGGTTTTTCACATAAAAATTCTTATGTGCTATTGTACTGTGATTGTTATCTGTTTTTCAGTTACTTGGCTGAATTGTTTACATGTTATTATTATTGTTGGCAAACCCATTTTGACACACAAATTTTGGGGAAAGATTCTTGTTGTCTTGGGATTGGTTTTACATTCATTTCTGCTACTATAGTGTAACTTGCCCAATAATGGTATCATAGCCAGGTTGGCTAAAATTAATTGTTTGTGTTAAAATGGAGGAATCCTCAAGTGTTACGATAAAATTGGCTTCATCAAATTATGCCATTTGGAAACCTAGAATGGAGGACATTCTTTATTGCAAAGATTTGTACATACCCATAAGAGGTGATGAAGTAAGCCAAGTGATAAGTTAAGTGATGAATGGGGAATCATGCATAGAAAAACTATAGGCCAAATCCGACAATGGATTGACCACAGTATTTTTCACCATGTTGCACAAGAAACTAGGGTTGATGTTTTATGGAAAAAATAAGAGTCTATGTATGAAGGAAAAACATGTTTAAACAAGGTTGCCTTGATTAGAAAACTAACACACTTGAGATATAAAAATGGGATTAATATGTCTGAACATTTAAGTGATTTTCAAGCTTTGATAAATCAATTGACTACTATAAAATTGAATATGGATGATGAAGTGCAGGCCTTATTGTCACTTAGTCCCTTGCTTGATAATTGGAAAACCTTGGTGGTTTCAATCAGTAATTCAATCCCTAATGGTATGGTAACCATTGACATAATCAAAGATGCTTTGTTGAGTGAAGAGTCAAGGAGAAAAGAACAATGGACTTACTTAGAATCTCAAGCTCTTGTAATAGAAAAGAAAGAAAGACAGGGAAGAAGTAAGAGTAGAGGTCCCTGTAATAAATATGATAAAACCAGAAGAAAGTCTAGGTCTAAGAAAAATATCATTTGTCATCACTGTAGTAAACCGGGACATTACAAAAATGAATGTAGAGTCTGAAAAAGAGAACAAGCCAAAGGGAAAGGTGAATGCAAGAAAGAAGAAAAATATACTATAGCTGTTGCAGCCGAGGATGATGTTATTGTTTGTGATGATAATTATATCAACTTTGCATGCCCAAACAGTGATTGGGTCATAGACTCAGGTGCTTCTTTTCATGTTACTCCACATGGTGAATTTTTCACAACTTACACTACAGGTGATATTGGACATGTTCGTATGGGGAATGCTAGTACATCCAAGACTGTTGGCATGGGAGACATTTGTCTAGATAGCAATACTGGTTGTAAATTAATTTTGAAGAATGTTAGACATGTTCCTGATATCTGCCTAAATCTGATTTCCACTGGCAGGTTAGATGATGAAAATTATGCAAATACTTTCAGTGATAGAAAACGGAAGCTCTATCGGGGCTCACTCATTGTGGCAAAGGGAAAGAAGCACAACACCATTTATGTGATGCAAGCAAGGTTGAGCAAAGGAGAGGTGAATGTAGTTCATGATTCATTCATTGAGCTTTGGCACCAAAGGCCTGGACATTTGAGTGAAAAAGGAATTCAAATACTTTTCAGATAAAATCTTCTTACTGATATGAAAGGTATGCCTCTTGAAACATGTATACATTGCTTAGCTGACAAATAGAGTAGAGTTGCATTTCATAAATTTTCTCCATCTAGAAAGCCTCATATTTTAAATTTAGTTTACACTGATGTTTGCTACATGAAAGATATATCTCTTGGTGGTGTATTATATTTTGTGACATTTATTCATGACCACTCTAAAAAAGTGTGGACATTTGTCTTGAAATCTAAGGATCAGGTGTTGGATGTTTTCAAGTATTTTCATACCAAAGTTGAGAGAGAAACATGGAATAAGTTGAAATGCATCCGAAATGATAATGGTGGTGAATATAGGGATCCTTTTGAAGAATATTGTAGGATCCATGGTATCAGGTTTAAGAAAAGTATTCCTAAGACTCCTCAACATAATGGAGTAGCAGAGAGAATGAACTGAACAATTACTGATAGAATCAGATACATGCTCTCTCATTCTAAGTTATCCAAATCCTTTTTGGGTGAGGAAATGAGAACTACAGTTGACCTCACCAACATTTCTCCTTCAGTTCCTTTGAATGGAGATACTCCTAAAAGAGTTTAGAAGTTTAGATAGAGAAAGCCATATCATACAGTCATTTGAAAGTGTTTGGTTGTAGGACATTTGTTCATATTCCTAGATATGGAAGATCCAAGCTTGATGACAAGGCTAAACAGTGCATCTTCTTAGGCTATGGGTATGAAGAGTTTGGGTATAGGTTATGGGATCTAGTGGACAAGAAAGTGATCAGAAGCAGAGATGTTGTTTAAGGATCAAACAATTGAAGATATAGAGAAAATTGAGAAGTCAAAATTCTTTGTTGATGTTCCAATTAACTTAGATCCAGTTTTTCCACCTACAATTGATGGTGATCATGGGGGAGTTGTACCAAATGAACATGATGATACAGTTAGTGATGAAACTCCTATAAATGAAAATAAAAATGAAGTATAGAATGAACATGTATCTCTAATTCCTTTACCACAGGTTCAACTTAGAAGATCAACTAGATTCCAATTAACTTAGATCCAGTTTTTCCACCTACAATTGATGGTGATCATGGGGGAGTTGTACCAAATGAACATGATGATACAGTTAGTGATGAAACTCCTATAAATGAAAATAAAAATGAAGTATAGAATGAACATGTATCTCTAATTCCTTTACCACAGGTTCAACTTAGAAGATCAACTAGAGAGAGAAGACCTTCCACTAGGTATCCTCCATATGAATATGTGATGCTGACAGATGGGGGAGAGCCAGAGACTTATCAAGAGGCTATGTCACATGACAAAAAATATGAGTGACTGAAAACAATGCAAGAAGAATTAAAATCCTTGCATGAGAATCACACTTATGATTTGGTGAAATTACCAAAGGGGAAAATGGCACTAAAAAACAAATGGGTTTATAAATTGAAATCTGATGAGAGTGGTTCACAACTAAAATACAAGGAAAGGCTAGTTATGAAGAGTTTCAGTCAAAAAAAGGGTATTGACTTTGAAGAAATATTCTCTCCTTTGGTGAAAAAGTCTTCTATTCGAGTTGTGATTAGACTAGTTGCAAGTCTAAATTTGGAAGTTGAATAGCTTGATGTGAAGACTGCCTTCCTTCATAGTGATTTGGAAGAAGAAATCTATATGGAGCAACTAGAGGGATTCAAAGAAAATGGAAAAGAACATTTAGTGTGCAGATTAAAGAAAAGCTTGTATGGGTTGAAACAACACCAAGACAGTAGTACAATAATTTGACTCCATGATTAATCATGGGTACACTAGGACCACTTCATATCATTGTGTATTTGTAAAGAAATTTTCTGATGGTGATTTCATTATTCTCTTACTTTATGTTGATGATATGTTGATAGTTGGACATGATTCTAACAAGATTGATAAGTTGAAAAATGAACTTAGCAAGTCTTTTGCAATGAAAGACTTGGGACCAACTAGACAGATTCTTGGTATGAAAGATCTTTCGAGATAGACAGAATGGGAAGTTATGATTATCTCAAGAAAAATATATTGAGAAGGTTCTTTAGAGGTTCAACATGAGCAATGCAAAACCAGTGACTACTCCACTTGCAGGTCATTTCAAGCTCAACACTATAATGTCCTATAAGTGAGAAAGACAAAGCTGAAATGAAGAAAGTGCCTTATGCTTCGGCAGTTGGCAGTTTAATGTATGCTATGGTGTGCACGAGGTCAGATATTGCTCATGCTATTGGTATAGTTAGTCGATTTCTCTCTAACCCCGACAAAGAACATTGGACAGCAATAAAATGGATATTCAGTTATCTCAAAGGTACTTGTCAGATATGCTTAAGCTTCGGGAATAGTAAAGTCATATTGGATAGATACACTGATGCAGACATGGCTAGTGATGTTGATTCTCGAAAGTCCACTTTAGGATATTTAATGACTTTTACAGGGGGAGCAATTACATTGCAATCCAAACTTCAAAAGTGTGTTGCATTGTCTACTATAGAGGCTGAATACATTACAACTACAGAAACCTGTAAGGAGATCCTATGGTTGAAAAAGTTCTTACAAGAATTGGGCATGTAGCAAAAATGATATGCTCTTTATTGTGATAGTCAAAGTGCTATCCATCTCTCTAAAAAACCAATCCACTCAAGATCCAAACATATTGGTATAAGGTATCACTGGATTCGGGATGTGTTGGATATGAAGTTGTTAAACATTGAGAAGATTCATACTGATGAGAATGGTGCAGACATATTAATAAAGTCATTTCCTAGAGACAAATTTGAATTCTGCAAAGAAGTTGCGGGCTTGATGAAACCCCCCATATGAGTTGGAAGGGGAGAATTGTTGGGTGTGGGTCTAGCCCATATGGATGGGCCTACCCCACCTTTATTTACTCCCTAAAGAAAAGGGAGCCGAATAGTGGTAAAGTGGTTACCACATTTTCGGTTTTGTTATTTTTTTTTAGTAGCGTCAACCACCGAGTAGAGAAGAATGAAGAAGAAGAAAAAATAAATACAGAACCAAAAGGAAATGTTTTATCTGGTTCTTTGAGTTTTGTGAAGAAAAGGAAAAAGTTGGCTCTTGTTCCATTCAATATTAAGTTCGGAGGTGCCTTTCAACCCCGTTCTTGATGATATTAAGTGCTGGAGTTAAGAATCCCACTCCATTTCAGATTTGATATTCTTCTTCATTTTCTCTACTTCTCGGTTCAGATTTACAACAACTTGGTGAGATCTAAACTTATGTTTGTGTTGTATCCACCTTGCATTTGGTGATGTTAATGCTATTCTTGTGAGCCAAGGGTTATTTCTTTGATGTTTGTAAGCCTCTAGTTGCAACTAGAGAAGACTATTGTATCCATTAATTTTTGAATTAGTTGAAGACTTTTACGGACCATAGGTCCCATGATTTTTCCCCAATTTTGAGGTTTTCTATGTAAAAATTCCGGTGTGCTATTGTATCATGATTGTTATCTGTTTTACTGTTACTTGTTATTATTGTTGTTGGCAAACACATTTTAACACAGAAATTTGAGGGAAAGATTCTTGCTGTCCTGGGAATGGTTTTACATTCATTTCTACTACTATAGTGTAATTTGCACAACACAAAGTCTATTTTGAAGGAGGGGGCATGCAACCAAGAGAGGTTCTCGTCAGAAGATCATGTGATTGCAGTACAAATTTCATTTGAACTGGTGTAAATGTCTGAAAGTGCAAAAGGATTGAGTGTAAATTCTGTTTTACTTTTGCTTAGATTTGATTTTGTTTTATTTTTAGTGTTAGTGAGTACAAATGAGACAAAAGGTATAAATTTTGTATAATGTACGACCGCATATTAGAAATTACAAACAAATGGTAACAAGACTGAACCAGGTCAAATTTTGCATCGAATCAAAATTTACACGGCAACCAAATGCAATGGATCGATGAAGAAAGATCCATGATTTGTTTTAAGAAATGACGGGAGGGGGGTTTGAAGGGGCATTGGCAAAATTGTGGGCGTCTGTGACTCTGTTCTATTGAAACAACCCAAGGATAGGCTGTACTCTTGGCCTCTTGGGCTTATAATGGGCAAAACTAGTGGGTTGCGACACAAAATGATTGGTCACAGCCCATAAAACAATTATCAAGTTTGGTTGATTTGAACTCCACAAAAAAAAAAAAAAGGACGAATGGGCTGTGAAGTCCAGCTGGTATGCCTAAAAGGCGCAACATCAATACAAGATAGATCTGTTCTAGGAATGGCAACGGGGCGGGGCGGGGCGGGGACGGGGAGCCTCTCCTCATGCCCATCCCCATCCCCATTAACGGGAACAAGGTTATTCCCACGGGGATCCTCATTCCCCATGACTTTTTATAATGTTAATCATTTTGGTTTTGTTTTTTATTTTATTTAAAAAAATAAAAAATAATTAAAATTAACAATCCTATTAGAAAAGATTCAAACATATTTAATTATATTTTCAAAAATATTAATATATAGATGTATGCATACATATATACATATATATTAGTGGGGATCCTATGGGATGAGGATCAGGGGTCCCCGTGGGGCAGGGAGTGCTCTCCCCGTCCCTGCTAATGGGAATTAAAATTTCCCCATCCCCGTCCCCGCAAGGGAAAAATCATCCCCATTCGGGGCGGATCCCCATAGGGATTGGGGAAATGGGGAAATTGTCATCCCTAAATTCTATTCATGGGTCGGCTCAGACTTGGCTTTTTCTAAGCCCCAAAAAGAAAAAAATATTCTATGTTTCAAGCTACCATACCATGTGAACATTGGTAAGCAAATTTCTAATAAGTGTTTTTGAATCAACAACTAACCAAAATTTAAAATTTCAGGCTACAAAATAACACAGACAACATGACCTCTAATAAAAAAATAAAGAAGCAAAATAATCTCCATAAATGTTTGGAAGTGCTTATTTGGGCCATTAAGCACTTATTGGTATTTGGGAAATAAACATGAAATAAGTGTTTATTTTAAAAATAAGGGCTTATTTTTAGGCCCAATTTTCCAGTTTTTTTAAGTGCTTATACAATAAGCATTTATTCATTTTTTTTTCTTCCAAAATTGCCCCTAGTTGAATTTTAAAATACCACTTGTAAAATTATCCCTAATTAAATTTTATAAAAGTACTTTTATAAAAGCACTTTTTAAAAAATACTTTATGAAAACACTTTTATAAAAATATTTTTATGAAAGCATTTTTTACAAAAGGACTTTTATGAAAGCACTTTTACAAAAAAATCTTATAAAAGTACTTTTATGAAAGCATTTTTACAAAAGCACTTTTATAGAATTACTTATATGAAAGCATTTTTAGAAAATCACTTTTATAAAAGTAATTTTACGGAAGCACTTTTGTGAAAGTAGTTTTATGGAAAGCACTTTACAAAAATGCTTTCATAAAAGTACTTTCTTAAAGTGCTTTCAAAGGGTATATTTTGAAAATTTGAAAAAATGAAGGACAAAATAGTCACAAATACTTATTTAAGTACTTATTAGAGAAAAGACTACCAAATGCCCAATATAAAATAAATACTTATTTTAAAAAAATAAAAACTTGAAAAAGTTGGATGCCAAATGCAAATAAGTGCTTATTTGAATAAGCACTTATATTTAACTTAAACACTCCCAAGCATGGCCTAAAGTACCCAATGGTTATGTTGTACTCACGTTGCCAATATAGCTGACACCTAAACTGCAAGAGGTGATGTTTTCATTCTAGTGATAGAAATTCATGTCATTCTTTTGTTATGCATTCACATAGACGGGGCCTGTAAATGTGAATCAACATATATATATATATATATATATATATATATAAACATTATATGGATTGAATATGCATCAAGCCGTGGTTGAATTCAATGAGACCAGATTTAGATTTAGAGTATTCCTGAACTATATATTAATACAGAATCATTATTCATGAAACCATGGACATGTCCATATCTATGAACCCATTCCATCCATTGCTGTTATTTGGACTTTGCAACACTGGATTCTTTAATAACCTGAAGTAGGGCAAGAACAAATAAGGATCTTGTTGGGAAAAGAAAAAATATAATAACTTTGTCTTGATTTTCTTTACTTAATTTCTGGCAATCCAATCATCTATAAATTAGTGAAATCTAAGGGATGAAAATATACCATTTGTATTATTTCCTTCTCATTTAACCTTTTGCTCGCATTCCATCTCGGTTTCTTTCTGTCAAACAAACATTTCTTGTAAAAGACAATTCTTATGATAAAATATATAATAACCAATTTTACAAATGAGGGAGATGTAATCTTCACCTGCAATTTAATAAAATGCTCATTTGTATATGGTTGCCCACCATTTTCGGTAATGACATTGTCTACGAGAAAGAGTAATTTTCTAACTTGCAAATCCCACTTATTTTCATCCTTGGTCTTGTTATCAAAAAGTACTACTCGATGTTTACATAACTGCAGAATTTCCTGCATCAATAACAACAGAAAATGAAAAGGAAAATTCAGAAGTATTTCACGTTCACAACATTTTGATATATTCAATTAATTAATCAGAGATATGTAATTTCTTGTATGTTAAATTTATGGAGAGATACAGACTCAAATAATAATTATATAGGCATGAGAGATTGAACCATATTCACGATTTTTCTTGTATCGATCGACTTTTCCTCGATGTTTTAAAACTCGAATTGTTTTTTTCTCTGGGTCAATAGGTTAATGGTTCAACCATCTGGATCAACTGATCAACCGGAGGTTGAAAGAATGGTAGGATCCATCTAATGGACGCCATAAAGGTTGCGGAAAGGGTGGGCGAATTTCAAAAATTTCCCTACCTTCTCTCAACTGGGAATCATATTCCCTAAGTTTAGAATACAATATTCAAGGATCCTACTTGAACCATAATCAAACCAGATCTGTACCAAAAGATAAATGGGAGGAATATACCTGATCCGGAGAAGCAGTATCTCCCAAAGTTGGTGTTCACGCCCAAAGAATGCTCCAAGATCCGTTCCTGCTGAAGATGACACAGCTGTGGATGGAACAGAACCAGCAGGGTGCGTCCTACACACTGGATCCTTCACAAGAATCCTCTGGAAACACTAAACACTGAATCTTTTTTCAGTCTTTCTTGCAAGACTGATGTCAAGAACAGATTTCTTGACTTTCTTTTCTGCAAAGATCTAATCTTGCAATGGCAGATGGCGGCGGCAGGAGGAGATCTCCAAAACGAAAAAGGCTGAACTGCTATTTCTGTTTTTCTGGAGAGTATGAATGAGATCCTTTCTCAATTCGCAGGAGATATCCTATATCTCTTAAAGGTGGTTCGAAATCTCCTCTTTTCTTTTCTTCTTGATTAAGAAACCTCCTTTTTAGGAGTTATCCCAATCCAAATCAGTATTTGGATAGGGGATAATCTTAATCCTTTCTGCAGATAGAGTTAGCTTACTCCTGATCTTATTAGGAGGTTACCAGATTCAAATCTAATTTGAATTTGGTCTCTAAGAGTGGATAAGGCTAAAGGCCCAATCCTTTTACTAACTTTAATCTCAAATTCGTCCCATGGATGGGTGATCATATCAGCCCACCTCGAAATGGGCTTTTGGCCCATTAAGTGTTCAGTGTCTAATTACTTTCCAATCTGCTGCCCAGTTGGGCTTCTTTGTATGGCGTGGGACCCAAGCATTGATCTACACACCAGCCACATGGGTTCGGCCCAGCCTCTAAAACAAGGCCCAGCCGAATTCACTGAAAAACTCAATGAACCCCTTGAGTCCATCATATGGACCCTATGGGCCCAACACTTACATTAAGTGGTCCTTGGGCCAAGCCATCATAAAAACCCAAGGACTGTGGGCAGGTGCAAGATTAGCCCATCAGGTATTATCCTCAATGGTCTTACACTTAACCTCTCAGCCCTTAATGATCAAGCATTGCCCGACAAGAGAGGACCTCTCCCTCGGCTGCAAGGAACAGTGCCGCACTCTCCTCTCACATGGATCCCGGGAATTAAAACCATTTGCAAACAATTTGAAACCGTACATATATATAAATATATAAATATATTAATTTTGCAAAACAAAATTCCAACGATTGAAATCAACTGCCGGCAGTTTGGTTTCCATCAGAGAGAGTGCATTCCCGATCATTACCCTTTGTCCGACAAAGTGGCTGACTCTGTCACTATGATCACCCACTCAGATGAATTCTCAAACTGCCCCAACATACCCAGGTTTTGATCCCCGCTAAGGATCTCACTGAATGGCATATCAAAGGCAGCCTGATCCAACACCTAGTGAAATGTCATAATCGAGTCTATGGGTCAGGTGTAACTTTCCAGTTTTGCCCATCTATCTCCAAGGTCCAGGGCAATACTGGAAATCTGGTCCGGTTCAAGGATTCAAGTAATCCCATACTGCATGTGCCTCGGGTCTTATCCTGGTGGCTGAGACAGGCCATCCCAACACTTGGTGGCACATCAGCATTAGCCTTGGCAGGATAAATCTCCCCAGACTTATCCAACGGCTGTGAACATTTAAAACTAACATGAGTCTCTATAAATGTCTAGTTTTAGGGTTTTACACAGAATTAAACCAAACAACATGAATCAAACATGCACTTTATTTATTTCCACTAAATAACAAAAGTACATCAAATCAGATTGAAGCTAAGGGCATACAAAACTGTCTAACAGTAACATCAACATAAAAGAAATTCAATTAAAAAGGTATATAAAATAATACAAGAATCTAATAAAGAATCCCCACTGAACGGGTCAGATGGGTTAACATAGGTGTACAGAAGGGGTGCAAATCGAGCCACATTATAAAAACAAATGAAAATGTGAAGTGAAGCTGATTTTGGTTCTTACTTTTATGATGCCCATTGATTGGTTGTAAGTTTTCCAGTATCATATCTTTCCAGCAAAATAATCTAACCCTTTCGATATCATAGATTTAATTTTAATAAGGCAATGTAGTGGAAAGGTTTCAACCAATCACAACCTCTGTGAATCTTGATGAAAACCCACCTGATTGGTTCTTACTTTTATGATGCCAATTGATTGGTTGTAAGTTTTTTCAGTATCATGTCTTTCCGGCATCATAATAATGTAATCCCCCCCCCTCCCTCTAATAAATTAAACCTATGATACCGGAAAGACATCAAACCGGAATGGTTTTAACCAATCACAACCCCTGTGAATTTTGATGAAAACTCACCAGATTGATTCCTACTTTTATGATGCCGGTTAATTGGTGGTAAATGTAAAATTTTCTAGTATCATGTCTTTACGGCACCATAGTCTAACCCAGAAATAAAGTGATAAACCAAATATAAAGACCACAGAAGATTGATTAAAGATTTTAAGTATTACCTGGAAAGGCTTAGGATATTCAACCAAGTAATCCTGGAATTCTTTATCAGCATCATCATCTTCAAACAAATCTCCACCAGTAAAAACAATAATCATGTATTCTGTAATTTTCTGTCCAAACAGATCTTTTATGACTTGAATTGCAGCTTCTTCCTCTTTTGAGAAACGGGTGAAAGCAGAACAGACCAGAAGCATTGCATGGATACCATTCTTTGCTAGATCAATACACTTAACAATCTCTTTTTCAACAGTTGCAGAGTCAACTGAAAAATCAAATAGTCCTACAAAACACTTAATCATGTTAAGATTTTATGTTGCACAGCAGAAACCTAAAACCCTATTAGGCTCTGTTTAGAAAGAGTACAAATGCAAATATGTACACCATAAATGCATACGAAGTATAAGATTTTGCACCCTACATATTTGCATTTGTACTCCTTCCAAACTCAGCCTTAGAAACTAAAGCAAAATAGAAAAGGATTGATCCATCAAAATAACCCCACCAGGAGTGTCAATGACATTCACAGTTTTGCCATCTTGCAGAACAGAAGATTGCATCTCAGTAGTCTTTCCAACTGAATTAAAACCATGTTGTGATTTGAAGGCATTCCTTTTAAGAATGCTATTGCCAGTTGAGCTTTTGCCATTACCAGTACGCCCAAGTAAAACCATGGTGATATTGTTAGGTGAAGCCATTCTAGAAGGTATAAAATTATCTGCACATGCATTAGAAAGAATGAATTGAATGAAGTGAACATTGAATTCTAGAACATGTTTTTAGTTTCAATTCAAGATTTCTATGTAGAAGATCAGATCACCCAACCTAAAGTTATATTGGAATAAAGGATGGTAATGTTGTGTTTGGTTTGATAGAAAATAAGAGAGAGAGAGAGAGAGAGAGAGAGAGAGAGAGAGAGAGAGAGAGATTAACAAAAAGTTGAGGGAAATTTTGTTACAGACCCACTAATAGGCCCATGGGTCAAAGTAATTAAAGAAATATAGGGGAGTCATTGGGGTGGATAAGGGTCAGTTGTTGAGATTTTTGAGGATAAATATTTATTTGGGGTCTGTTAAAAGTAATAGTTTGAGTTTAAGTTGTTACTTAATTTTAGGAGTCAAGTTTTTAGAGTCAATTATTATCCAAGAGTCTATTTAAGTTGTAATTTTCCTCTTAATTAGCACTTTATAGGAATCATCTTTTGTTAATTGAGAATTATCTCTTTGGATACACCTCAAAGTAGACGAAGTTTACGTCCTATTTGGGATTGTAACAAATTTCTTAAGTTTGTGGTGAGCATAGACTCCATGATACTCTATGTACACATCTCCAATCTTATAACATTATAAACAAGACCAAGTACTCTTCTGTACAAATTAAAGTTCTAAAGTCCAGATAAAAACTCTCAGATTTCAATGGCAGAAAAAAGAAGAAGAGACACTTCAACATCATAAAGGAAAATTCATTGAAATTAACAATCTTGGCTTAGGCAAAAAGAAACAAACCAGCTTGGTAAACTATGCAATGATTTTCAGCAAGGATGGGAAACTTTACTTTAGAAATCAAAGGGTTCTGTTTGCTTGAAGACTCTAGGTTTCTTGAGATAGAGCTTGGGTGAAAAATGCATAGGCATAATCCAAATTTATAAGTGATAGTGGATGCTTATCACTTGAGGGTGATTGGTTTGTCATACATAGTTGATGCCATTACATTATTCGAATGCCAAACTAGACTTCAGAATTTATTCTTGAGACCAAGAATCATCTTTTTTTTTTTCTTTTTTTTTTTTTTATTTCTGATGTTATGATGGCATATATACGAGTAGTGAAAAAGGCTCATCAACAACAAAACAATCTTCCATGTGGAAAATTGGTTTGAGGCTCAAAGTTTTCTCACAAGTTCTTAGTGCTCGTTGAGGGTTGAAGTGCAGCAGATTCTGTGTTTTTGAGGCAAGCCCCACACAGGCAGCCTATAGGCTATGCTTATTGAAAATTCTAGAGCCCAAACCAGTTGTCAGTGAGTCATTTTGAAGGGCTGTCCACTTTGACCTTTTTAAGTAGTTTATCCCCACTTCCCCAGTGCTTCAAAGCAGCTGAACCAGCTTAGCTAATTCTTCACTTCAACTCTCAAACAGACCATAAGTTTAACAAGTTTAAATCTAAAACTCCTTGCCATGTGGCAAAAATAAAACATGTAATTAGGATACATTAATTTGATATTAGAATATCAAAAAACATTCAGTGGCAAAGACATTACTTGTCCAAAACAGTAAGAAAAGGTGTAGTAGTACAAGGATGATGTGGATGGAAGAATTGAACAGGTAGTGAATCTAGACGGTCCCTTACTTGATAATCAGCTTTTTTTTTATGGGAAAATTCCAGTTTAGTACCCCAAACTTTTGGGGTAGTGTCAAGTTGGTCCCTGCACTGTTGAAAATGTGAAAACTGTCCTTCTTCAAAAGAAGACACTGTTCATTGTCTTCTACCTTAAGACTGAACCGGCTGAGGTATTCGAGATTCCGAATTGAGTACAACTCATGAGATTAACCTTGAAAGGAAACCCTGATTTTGTATCATCTGAATTCAACATAACTTCTCATTTGAGGAAGAATCCACTATCTTCCTCAAAAGCAACTTTAGCAAGAGATCATACTTGTAACTTATCAGAATTATACTTCTAATAGGTTTTGTACTCACCTGAGCTCCAGCAAACTCTAACTTGTAGCCCTTGGCCAAGAGATCATCAACAACTTGCTTAGTCTCAAATGTAATAAATTCAAAACCATGAGAACGGCTAGTAGCATGGTCCTGCATGATTTGATGCTCCTTGACCTCTCCAAACTTTGCAAAGAAATATTTTAACTCATCTACCCCAGTGAAAATAAGATTTATGCTTGGATCAAAAACAAGACAGTTAACAAACCTACCAGATGTCAAACCTAAACTGAAATTGCAAGCTTGTATTAGATAGATATTATATTCTATATATTTATGCTACTACATGCATAAATGCAATATTATAATCCAATTGCAGCTTTTAACAAACTATAACTTTCAACAAAACCAGGGCAAGAAATTTAGGTCCTCTGGCATGAAATCTTTACCGTGGGAGAAGTACTTTTCCAGTCTGCAGATTGAGAAAATCTCCATTTCGTTGAACACCGTAGTGGTAAGAGAGAGGTCTGGGGTTACCGAACCAATTGAAACACTCGACAGTTTCTTTAATATTGAAACACTTTGAAGAACAGGAAAAAGCAATAAATTGGGGTTTCCTTTCAAGGTTAATCTCATGAGTTATACCCAGTCTAGAATCTCAAACACCTCAATTAGTTCAGTCTTAAAGTAGAAGACAATGAATAGTGTCTTCTTTCGAATTCTTTTGAATGGCAGTTATGACATTTTCAACAGATAGTTGATGGTCAGTTAACGGTAGGGACCAACTTGTCACTTTTTGAAAGTTTAGGTACTATAAAAACATGTTTGAAAGTTTCGGTACTAACTTAACACTACCCCCAAATTTCAAGGTACTAAAGTGGAATTTTCCCACTTTTATTGGTAGAAACTTAATAAACAGTTTAAATTGGCCAATTCATTCCTCTACAAGTCAAAACCCTAGATCGAGATTCCATTTTAACCTACTTTATTGGTCAAAACCTGCAAACCCTAGATCTACCCCTCTAACCCAACTTCAACCCATCAAACACCACTAATAAACTCTAGATATCACAAAACACTTATCCATCAATTTCCAATTCAAAATTCTTCTATTTACCCCTCCATCAGGCCAGCATTCGATCCATTCATTTTGACCAATCAGACCCACCAGTCAATCGAGGACCCTTAGAAGCTCCACCCTGTAAAATCTCATTAGAAAAAAATACCTTCATTTTTCCCTGGTCCCCTCCTAATTTCCTCTTTCCTACCCCTTCTCTCTTCTTGTTTTCCTCCACTTACTCATTGATACTATGACTGAATGGATCACCACCATTGGCTAGACCAAGCAGCAAGACCTCCAACATTACTTGTTGCTTCGATCAATGGATTCCCTTCCACTCAATCAACATCACAGAAGCTACTCTCCCTGTTATGTCGTTCTTTTCTCCATCCTTCAAATAAATTCTCATCCATTCGGTTAGCTTTTCTTGCTCTATTGGTATTTCATATCTAACATTTTTTTAAATACTATGAATAATGTCTTCAACTTATCTTGGGCTAAGAATTGGAAAGCTATTTTGGATCAGATTAGGTCTTCAATTCTTATCCTGAGTTTGCATCCACAATCTTCCTTCCTGCTTAGCAGGGATAAAATGATTGTTGGATTCTGATTTTCCAAATCATTCTGTCTTAGATCTGATTATGTCGTTTAATAATTTGCCTTATGTTTTGAATAAATTTCCTAACATGGTTTTTAAAACTAAATTAGTCAGGGATCCGGTTATCAGTTTGACGGTCCAACCATTTGATTTGAACAGTTGGTCCATTTTGACAAAAAAATTAAAAAATTTGAAAAACGGTTAAAACAATTTGAATGGTTTGAACAATTAACTGGTTAGTTCAACGGTTTACTAACCAAAATCAACGGTTTGGGGGAAAAATGAAACTGGTGAAGTAATAAATTCCCAGTTTTTCCAGTCCAACCATCCGGTTCGGTCTGGTTTTGAAAACCATGTTTCCTAGCATGCATGAGTTTGAATTCAGTAGGCAGTTGACCCATTAATCCCCATGTCATATCTTGCTTCTTAGTTTGTTTGATAGGGAAGGGGTAGAAAATTAATAGAAACTAGCTCATTAAACAATTAATTATACTTTTTTAGGCAAACACGTTTCTACATCACCTTAGTAATTAGTTCATATTACTTTTGTTTTAGCATTATTCAGCTTATAATACCATTTGATAATTCCATGCCGTGTTCATGTCATTTTCTTCGGATTTCCCAATGTGGGCTCCATCTAATAATGGAAATGGGAGAGGGGTGCTTAATTGCTTTCCTCTCCACCTAAGCTAGTTTGACAAATGCACTCAACGTCTAAGTCACTATAAGACAATGTTTTAATAAATATTTATAATTGGAATTATTCTGGCCACCAGTTTCTGATTCTACTGTTTGATTCAAATGGATGGCCCGTTTTAATAAGAAATTTAAAAAAAATAATTGAAATAAAAACGGTAACCATTGAATGGGTCATCTGAGTTTGCAATTTGACTACCTAAGTCAATAAGTTATTGACCAATTCAACAGTTTTTGACCAGGGACCGGATTTGGGGAAAAATAGAACCATTGCCTGGGTGGTTTCTGGTCTGAACGCTCCAACCATCCAGATCAACGGCGATTTGAAAATCATGCTATAAGAAATAAAGAAAAATTATCTTTGATAAATATAACTAAGGAGGTCAATCACTCCCAATTCATTGGCTATTCCAAATCAGTCCAACTGAGATGTTTTCCAATGCTTAAAATCAACTTTCAACATTCACTAGGTAGGAAGAGAAAATATAGTTAAAAGTTAATACCCAGAATATAACCATGACAATTAAGTAGTGATGGATTTGTTTCTTTTAACTGAAGATGAAGGACTCAAATCCTTGTTGACTCACAGTTTGCATTACTATATATATAGTAATTAAAGGACCTAATGCCGTCTGTGAACAATATGGTGGATGGAGTATAATGATCAAGTTTCAGAACTCATTAGAAGACTCTAGCACAAGTGACGTCTTTGATAGACTCAAATTCTGCATGTTTTCTTTTCTTTTATTTACTTTTGGGGTCAGAGCACAGAACAATTGAATTTCTTCCACTTGATTACCCCAGAAAGCTTTAACTTACAGGGAGCCGTCTCAGTTAATGGGCCTGAGTGCTGGGCATGATTTTGATGAATTTCTTCTCTTGATTTTTCTCTGTCTACTTGTATATCTCTTACTGCATTGGATGGTGCAATTCTGCTTTGGTCTTGTTCTGTTTGAGGCTTGTCTCTGGAGTTCATCCCAACCTGCACAACAAATAACATTAACATTGTGAATAGAATAGATGACTACGGTGAAAGACAACCAAATATATATAAAATGGTTAGAACTTGTGAATAGTTTGGCTTCAGTCAGTGCAAAGCCCGTTCGAACAGTCTTTACAGCCTTGCATTGGAAATGTCTTGGTACTTATATGCTTTATTTTAAGGGGTTGTACTGATTGAAGCCGATCTCGACATGTCCCTGGTTAAATAACCATCTCTCTATGGTGGGAATGGGTTAATCGTCCAATAACTGATAAAAAAAACAGTGATCCTTGTGGGCATTCCACCTCCACGGAAAATATAAAAATTAGGTAGGGGTGAAACTTGGGTAGGATCAGGTTGGATTTTTGTCAAAATTTGAATAGTTCCGGCCCAAAGCAATGTAAAATGCTAACTCGGGTGAACATGGGTTGCACCTAATCCATGTAGGATGGGCTTTCCTGCAACGAAAAGAACATGATCTGTTTGGGAAGATAAAGCACTTGAAAGTGGTACTCATATGCAAATTTAAATAAATGCACAAATTTAAATAAGGATTATTTTCCCAATGACCAACTGAAAATTTTGAAGCAATAATCATACATGTTTAATCTGATCAATAAAACATATTCAAGGACTTCACCTAATAGTTTAAACTTTTAGGTTGAATGGTTCGTTGAAGATAGTATCAGAACCTATTCGACCAAGTGGTTTAGTGTTCAATCCTTGTTGCCCCATTATAATTAATTAAATTTCTATACAAAATACGGGTGAACCTATAATCCACACTTCAACCCCAATAGACCCTTGCACAAAGGGAAATGTTAGAAAAATAAAGGTGAATTTTCATTGGATGGACTTTGTTAAGTTGATTTTATGACAACCAAAATAGAAGGCTTTCCATTAAGACTTCTGCAATTACTACTAGTATTTTCTTTACTTAATTTCTGGTAACCCAATCATCTATAAACCACTGAAGTCTGAGGAATGAAAATATATACCATTTGCTTTACTTGGTAGAGTTTTTCATCATTTGGCTTATGCACCTCTTCTTGCATTATTGATATCTTTTTTCCAGTCAACACTTTTGACTCAGCTTCTTCCTTTTCCTTGCCTTGCATCTCAGATTCCTTCTGTCAAACAAATTAAAAAGTCAGGCCAGGTTAGGTCCTCTAAGGAACAAATGAATAAAGTGAATTGATCCCGACTTATAAAACTAAAACGAGTAGCAAGGTGCTAATCAGCTGGTTGGTAAAGTCTCCTGCTGGTTGTAATGGAGACATGGGTTCGAATTCCACCTGCACTTGGGTTGGGGGTGATGGGCTACCCTTGTTTTGTAGCCCAAAAATAAATAAAAGAAACTAAAATGAGTAAAGAACATAAAATATGAGAGAGAAATAAGGGGTATTTTTTTCATAAAAAATATTAGTTAATAGGGCCTTTTTTAAGTGCTTTAATAAGGTTGAATATTAGTCTATCATGGTTAATTTTGTGAAAAGTCCTTAAGAATTTTCCCACAACTAGGGTGCAGGTTTGGCCAGGTTAGGTTGCTGAGGTCAAATCCTAACACAACTTAATTAACCCTAACTCAACCCTAGCCGGCCCAACCCTAAGTTCTACCAAACAGCCTAACAGTGACCTAAAGGAAAGGTATGTGTCTTATAAATATTTAAATATAAGTGTTTAACAGGGGGGTCTCTAAAATGTATCAAGTGGAGGTAAGATTTTAACCACTGAGATGTGGGGCGGGAGATTCATCATGCACCCTAAAAAAAGTGGGGGTAGGTTTAAGAAAATACCAGAAAAATTAGGGGTGTTTACAGATTTGAAAAAAAAAAACCCAAGAAATATAACAAATTATAAAAGAATTTGCAAATAACCTGATTTCTTTTAGAAAATCTACAAATAAGACAATCATATGTAGGCCATGTTTGGGAGTGTTTAAAAATATGTGTTTATTGGAAATAAGTGCTTATTTAGGCAAGGATCACACCATTAAGCACTTATAAGTGTTTGGAAAATAAGCTTGAAATAAATGTTTATTTTAAAAATAAGGGCTTATTTTTTAAGCCTAAATTTTCCGCTTTTTTCAAGTGTGCATACAATAAGCACTTACTCAATTTTTTTCTCCCATAATTGTCCCCAGTGAATTTTTAGAATACCAATTATCTCATTTACAAAGGCACTTTATAAAATTACTTTTATGAAAGCACTTTTATAAAGTATTTTTACAAAAGCAGTTTTGTAAAAGTACTTTTACATGAAAACACTTTTAAAAAAGTACTTTTGTGAAAGTACTTTTACGAAAGCACTTTTGTAAAAGTACTTTTATGGAAGAACTTTTATAAAAGCACTTTTACAAAAATACTTTTACGAATGTACTTTTATGAAAGCATGTTTATAAAAAGTACTTTTATAAAAGTATCGTTAGAAAGTATTTTTATAAAAGCACTTTTATGAAAGCACTTAAAAAGTACTTTTACAGAAGTACTTTTATAAAAGCAATTTTACGAAAACACTTTTATAAAAGCATTTTTGTGTAAGTGATTTTATTAAAAAACTTTTACAAAAGCACTTTATGGAATTGCTTTTATCATAGTACTTATATGAAAGCACTTTTTGTAAAAATACTTTTATAAAAGTACTTTTATTCATTCACTTTGGATTTGATGCTTTGAAATTTTGAAAGAAAATGGAGGAGAAAAGAGTCACAATTGCTTATTTAATTGTTTATTGGAGAAAAAGACCACCAAACACCCAATGTAAAATAAGTTCTTATTTTTTTTAAAATAAGCACTTGAAAAAGTTAAGTGTCAAATGCAAATAAGTACTTGTTCAAATAAGCACTTATTTTTAACACAATCACTCCCAAACATTGCGGTAGTGAAAAAACAAATATAAAGACCACAAAATGTTGATTCTATTACCTGAAAAGGCTTAGGGCATTCAGCCAAATAATCTTGGAATTCTTTATCAGCATCGTCATCAAACAAATCACCACCAGTAAAAACAATAATCATGTAGTCTGCAATTTTTTGTCCAAACAGACCTTTTATGACTCGAATTGCGGCTTCTTCCTCTTCTGAAAAACGGGTGGAAACGGAATAGACCAGAAGCATTGCATGGATCCCATTCTTTGCTAGATTAATACATTTAGCAATCTCTTTTTCAGCAGTTGTAAAATCATCTGAAAAATCAAACAATCCTGCAAACACTTGATCATGTTAGGGTTTATGTTCAGCAGAAGTCGAAGTAGAGAAAGAATTAGTCAAACAAATTAGCCCCACCAGGAGTGTCAATGACATTCACAGTTCGGCCATCTTGTAGAACAGATGATTGCATCTCAGTAGTACTTCTAACTGAACTAGAACTTCGTACTGTTTTGAAGGCTTTCCTTTTAAGAATGCTGTTGCCAGTTGCACTTTTTCCATCACCACTACGCCCAACTAAAACCATGGTGATATTGTTGGGTGAGGCTGTGGCCATTGTAGAAGCTACAAAATTATCTGCACAAACATTTACAGAAATGAATTGAATGTAGTGAACATGGAGTTTTAGAACATATTTTAAGCTTCAAAGAACTCTATACATGTAGGAGATAACCCATCCTAAAGCTGGAATAGATGATGGTGATGCTGTGCTTGGTTTGATAGAAAATAAGAGAGAATTTCAACAACTTTCTAGAACTCCATGTAGGAGATCACCCATCCTCAACTTTCTGTTTCTATCAAACCAAAAGCACAGCCTAACCTCCAACAAAAGAAAGAACATAATTGGAGCCTCTCAGGGGGTATTCAATAATATGAATGCTTTTGTTTTCACTTGTTTCCGAATTTCCACAGTACCCAAGATAAAACAAACATATGTTCTAAAATTATTTTTGAAAAGTGAAAACAAGGTATATGTTTGGCATCGATGCTGCAGTTGCAGCACCATTTTCTGCTGATGTGTGGCTTGGAGCTCCGTTTTCTTAGAAAATTGTGTCTTTTTTTTGTTTGAAATCGTTGCTGCCAGGTAGGACATTTCCTGGAGCAACAACAATATTTTCTGTTTGGTACCAATGCTCCAGGAAACATTTTCTGCACTTCTACCCATTATCCACTGCCACATCATTGCCCTGTTGGCAGCAACGAGTTGTAACTTCAGGGAACGTCAAATTTGGCGTTGCTCCAAGCCATGCCTTCCCGATTTCTAAGACGTGGCTTGGAGCACTGTTTCCTATGGAAAAATGGTTCTAAACAGATGGTTGTTTTCTAGAGCACCGTTTTTTCCTACATGGCACTAATGTGGCACCATTTTCTAGAGCAACAACAATGGTTCCAAATAGACGCAAGATGGTTTGTTTCTAAAAGCAAACCATGTTTTTGAAACCATCAAAATTATACTTCTTGAAACAAAAACAAATTTTCACTCTTCAAACATTTGAAAACAAAAGCACGTACACAAGCAAGAACATATTTATACTTCTATGTTTTTGTTTTGAGAAGCAATCTATTTTCTAACCAGGCACTTTCGATTTGTTTTAGGAACTGGTAACAGGAAAAACAATTCACATTAGAGATCCCTCAAATTATCTACAAAATGTTGGTGCATCACCATGTACAAATCCAATCCTATAACATTACAAACAGGATCAAGTACTCTTCTATACAGACTAAAGTACTGAACTACAGATGTAAACTCCCAACAATCAATACAAAAGATGCAATCAATATTCTGTGACCATAAGACCTCTAAATACGGATTTCAATCACAAAAAAAAAAAAAAAGAGAAACAAATTAGGGTTTCAGCATCATAATGGAAAATCCATTGAAGTTAGGATATCATCAAAGAGAAACAAATTAACCTGCTAGTTGTCAGATGAGAAACTATGTAATGAAGCTTGGGTGAAAAACCTGCTTAGGCATAATCCATATTTATAAGGGGTAGTGGAAGCTGATAACCTTGAGGGTGATTGGCGTGTCATAGTTGATTCCATTGCATTATTTTGATGCCAACTGCTCTTAGACTTTAGAATTTAGGTTTGAGACCAAGAACCAATTCTTTCTTTCTTTTTTCCCTGATGTTAATGTTATGATGGCATATATACGAGTACTGAAAAAGGCTCATCAACAACTAAGGAATCTTTCATGTCGAAAATCACTTTCAAGAATAAAATTTCCCAGTTATTTCTTAGCTTGCTGCCTTCCTCCCTTAATTGGACAAGTTTCAGCTTACAACCCTTTGCCATGTGGCAAAAATAAAACATGTATATATATTTTGGATAAATTTGATATTAGGATATATATCGAAAAATTTTCAATGGAAAATATTACATGTCCAAAAGAGTAACAAAAGATTGGGTATAAAGCTGATGTGGGTGGAAGCATTGAAGCAGGTGGTAAATCCAAATGGGTTCCCTACTTGGTAAACAGTTCAGATTGGTCAATTTGTATTCATCCCTCCTGCAGGGCAAAAATATGGTTATTGAGGCTCCATTTGAAAAGAGTACAAATACATACAAAATACAAGGTTTTGCACTCTATATATTTGTATCACACATTTGTATTTGTGTTCCTTCCAAACTGAATTTACAGTGCAAAATCTTATATTTTTGTATTATTTTATATGTATATATTTGTATTTATATTCCTTCCAAAATGAGTTTAATGTCCTCCCAAATTTTAGCCTTAAATCCCTTGCCATGTGGAGAATTAAATCAGCTCGTCCTTTCAGAAAAGCAAGGTTTTTAAAACCAAATTGGACAATGAGCCGGTCAGGGGTCCGGTTTCCAGGTCGAATGGAAAACAATAAAAATAAAAATAAAAATAAAAACCGCCAAAACCGTTAGACGGTTCGACCACCCGGGTCAACGGTTTACTGATCAAATCAACAGTTTTTGGCAAAATAAGGGTTGGTTCTGGGGTAAAACGGACCAGTTCCTGATTTTCCTGATCCAACCATTCGGTCCGGTCCAGTTTTGAAAATCATGCAGATCGAAAAGTTTAATTTTAAAGTATCAAAACATTCAATAGCCAATATTACTTGTGAGGAGTACACTAGTAAAATATAGGATACAATGCTCATGTGGACTGGAGATTCCCAGTTTTTCCGGTTTGACCGTCCGGTCTGGTCCGGTTTTGAAAACCATGCAGAAAATTTTAATTTTAAAGTATCAACACATTCAATAGCCAATATTACTCGTGAGAAGTACACTAGTAACATATAGGAATGCTCATGTGGATTGGAGAATTAAATTGGTGGAAATTTTAGGGATGTTCTCCGATATAAATTGTTTTTCTTGTTGGTTTCGAAAACAAATGAAAACCATCTGATTTAAAAATAGATTGTTTCTCAAAACAAAAACATACAAATAGGTTCCTAATTGTGTATGTGTTTTTTTGTGTTTTCATATATTTGAAGAGTGAAATTTTATTTTTATTTTAAAAAACACAATTTTGATATTTCAAAATCTTACAAAATTGTCCACCCAATTCAATAAAAAAGTATTATTTATTCTATTAATACTTTTGTCCTTTTCCCAGATAGAATATTAAATACCATACAATTATTTAGTCTTAATGACCTAGTTTATTTGTGATAAGTTTCATAGATGATTCATTCCAAGATTTTTTTGGGAAAAATATCTGACGAGTGATCATGTGAGCTCGAGAACCCGTACCATAAAGCAGAGATAAACTTATTCCCAAGGAATCAATCTCACTTTTTTTCTATTCTAAATTGCTGTTGTTGTAGATAAGGGGAGGGACAGAGAGTTTCTTCACAATCAAGTAGCATCATTTTTTAAGAGCAATGTCACAATTTTTCTAACCAATAAAGTAGCATTAAAATTATTTTTAATTAAGAAGGAATTGAGGTTTATATATTGATAAATTTGCTAATATTTCAATTGGTCAGTATATATATATATATATATTATGTATGCATGTATGTATATATGTATGGACTGAATTCGAATATATGTTTTACATATCCATGGGGTATGGGATCACGTCGATTTTTATGAGGTGTTGGTTTGGATTCAGATATACTCTTATCCAAATTTGATCTAATCCATTTGCAGCCCAAAATAAATTGTCTAAGAAGATTGACTTGCAGTCCTAAAAATCTTTGGGATTTGGTCTATCAATTGAATGTTTCTTATTCGTAAAATAATTTATGAATTTACAACATTGCCCATGTTGTCTAAGGCATGTAGTAGAAGGGTTAGCTGATAATGTCCTACTTCTAACAAGAAAAATCTCCAACCATTATTTTCCCAAAATAAATTATTGAATTGGTCAGCGATCCATTAATCTGCACGATTGAACCATTAACTCATTTGAAATGGAAAACCGTCTTTCACTCAAATTTTTATTTTAATTATTTTTTAACTCGCAGAAACCAATGACTAAGCTTCCAAGGCGATTTTTAAAACATTATTGCATGATTTTTAATGTTTATTGGTTATCACCATTTAAAAAACAATATGATGAAGAAACCAAAACTGGTAATTCTTTACGTAAAATTGGGCCCAAGGAGATCAGAAAAGTCCAAAACTCAATAATTTTTTAAAAGTAAACCCAACTCAGCACTTATTTCCAATACTGTTGTGGCAGAAAGGCTTCCACACAGAACACTGTGAATATTTGTATTGTATGACTTAAAGGTTGGAAACTGTAAATAAGCTTGGATAGTGAGGCCTTAATGTACAAAATGTAGAACAGTGGGTTGCTTTATAGCTTGTCTTGAGTATCATTATTCATGTTATAAAATTCTCATTTTGATGCCCAAATTAACAGCATTATTCTTTCTTTCACTTCTATTTTTTAAGTTAACCTTCTTTTTGTGTTTCTTAATTGCATAGAATATTGTTCTTTCTATCTATACCACATTAAATGGAATCCTGTTCCTATCACTTCTAAAAGACCGAATATTTTGGTTTCTGAAGTGTTCTCAATCAATTTCATAAAGAGGGGTGGAAGTTGGGTTGGGTTAGGGTTAGGGTTGGAGAATGCTAATCCAATATAAAGTCAAGTTGGGTAAGGGTTGATAACTTGGCCAAGCCAACCCAACTTGAACACCATATATTACTCTTGTAACTATATTTTCTTGTACAATGCATTTAGTATGTGTATTGATTCATGTATACTAGTGTAACAATATGTACTATGCATGTGTGCAAATAATTATTAATCATATATGATATATTAGTGGGCCATTGTGTGATATATAGGAAAAAGATGTTAGAGATTATAGAGCTTAAAAATTGCTGCTCTATGGCTACACAACCTGGCCGGGGGTAGGGATGGCAATTTTCCCATCCCCATCAAGTACCCAACCTCCCTGATCAGGCCCGAATGGGGATGGAGACTGCCTTAGTGGGAATAGAGAGGGAATGGGATTAATAGGAATACCCAATCGGGGACAAGGAGTGAAGTCCATGCTCCACCTGACCCCGATTATGTATGTATGTATGTATGTATGTACTTTATTAAATATATAAAATTATTTATGTCATTTGTAATATTATTTGCATTTTAATTTTTCCTTTATTTTAAATAAATGCCTTTTTGAAAACAAACTCTTAATTAAAAAATTCAGGGATTCAAGTCCCCGATGGGGAACCCATCTCTACCGGGGATCCAAGATGTAGGCTATGTTTTCTGTTGACAAGGATCGAGGTCGGTCCCAAACCCACCCATTGCCATTCCTACGTGGGGAGGTCATTCCCCAAACCCATAAATATAGTTCCAATAATTATGGCAATTATAACTATAATATCCAATAATTATGGAAATTATTAAAACTTTCCAATTATTTATTTGAATAATTGAAAGCTTTATAACTTAACTTTTGCTAAATTAAATTACCAAAAACAGTAATTTTTAGTAATTAAATTACCAAAATCAATAAAATATCAAAATTATTGAAAGTGTGAAAAGTAAATTTATTTTTTATTTATCCATTGAAGTTTTTTTAATTATTATATGATATTATCTTTTAATTATTACTGAAAAGATAAATTAAGTAATTATTTCTAAAAAATTTTTGATAATATCAAAATTACTAAAAATGTAAAAATAATAAGTTTATGTTTATTCAAATAAAATTTCCATTGAAAATTTACTGATAATTTTAAATTATTAAAATTTTATTTATTAATATTTTAATTATTTATTCATTTTTCAGTATTTATTGATTTCAATAATTAATTTTCAAACACTTATGAAATCAAATTACCAAAATTGGTAATTTTCAATAAGTAATTTTTAGTAGGGTAAATTTATTAAACTACCCTTATAGTTTAGCTAATTGATTAAGTGTGCCCTTATTGTTTGAAAATTGACTAACACTACCCCTATCGTTTCTGACAATTGACTAATACCTTCCTTGTTAGCACCCGTTAATAGAAGATAAAAAGATAATTTTACCCTTTAATCTTCTTCAAATTTTCGAAATAAAACAAAAAAAAAAAGGGAAAGAAACACTGGTACATCAAAACCCTAACCACATTTATGGGGACAAGTTTGGTTTTAAATGATAAGAATCCAGAAGTGCATGTTTCCCATTTCACCCAATAACAGCTGCTGTCAAGAGAAGAATAATAACTTGCATTTGTGCAGTAACAGAACGACAAGAGTGGAAGCGATTTGGAGACATAAAGATTCGGAGACGGAACAGTTGCAGTAGAAAACTTGTGTTATGTGTTCTGAGAAAACCTTTCTCTCGACCTGTACTCTCTTCTCCCCCCTCCCCCTTTCCTGTTTCTTGTTCGTCATGGCAGTCAGACATTTGGAGACGGAACCTTAGAAGGTCCTGCCTTTCCCTAAATCCAGCAGGTATTTAGAAAACACCAACAAAAATAGCATCTGCTCAAAGGAGGGCTACCAGAATTCATAAAAAGCTTCTCCTTGGGAGACTAAGCAGAATTACAGAAAAAGTGGAGGTGGGATCAAAGAAACAAGCCATGGTATCGAATTCCATGGGAGTGAGCAGAATTCATAAAATGCTTCTCCTTTATAATAATGAATCTATTAGCAAAGTTTCACCTCAGATGTCGATCGAAGACCGATTCCGAAGTATCTCTTCTCGCGAAACCGGATTTCCTGTGGCGTTGTTTCCTGCTCTGGTTTTCGAGCTTCGAATTCCGAAGCCCAAAGACCTTCCTGTTCAGCTCTTCCTTCTCCCTGAAGGCGTACGGCAAGCTCTTACCTCTCTATCGCAAGCTTCGCTACAAAGCCCTGCAACTTTACTCGGGGCATCTGTGCATACGCCATTAACGGAGCTTGAATTTTGACAGAAATTGTAGGATTTCGAGCTGAATTTCCATGGATTTTGAGGTCACAAGAATCGCCTTCGTCTTTGAATAGAAAGAGAAGAAAGAGAGAGTGTGAGTGTGTGTGTTTGCGTTTAGGGTTCTTGTCTGAAAATTTGAACAAAGAAAAGGCTGTTTTTATCCGAAATCTAAGAGAAAAAATGGAGAAAGGGAGACGAGAGAAGGGTAGGAGGGTAAATGGAGAGAATTGAAGAAGCTAAAAAATAAATTGCTTGTTTGACCTTTTTAATACCAGCAACAGAGTTTCTACTTTCACTGTTTGTTTCTCTCTAGAATTCCGTAATCAATGGTCTGGTGGTGCCGGGCCTTGGACGTCGACCCAGCTAATATCTCCTCCTTTGAAATTATCACTGTCCCTCCGCCATGAAAGCTGAAAGAGAAAGGTATGAAAAGCAGTACCGAACGGCGGAGCGTGCGCAGGCGGGCGGAGATCTCTGCTACCCAATAAGGGCAGCTGAACCTAAGATGTGGCTTCTGAGTTATTCTCTATGATCCTTGAAGCCAACTCAGATCAACCGCTTATGGCATCATCGAACGCTGCTGTCGCAAAATGGAGTGCTGGAATCGATTGACAGGCAGTACGCTAGAGTTAATTCGTAAGGGTATAGTTAGTCAATTAGTTAAATAATAGGGGTAATTTAAGAAATTTATTCTTCTGTATTAATTAATTTTTTTAATTTATTAAAATTATGAAAAATTATAGTTTAGGTGTTGATATTTACTGAATAATAATTAATAATATCAATAATTATTTAAAATATTAAAAATATTTTACAAATTAATTTAACTAATTAGTTTAACCATGTTTTTAATTTTATATGATTTATTGGGCATGTAAGAGATTAAGAGGTGTTTTAGGTGGGAGAGAGTTTATGAGAAATTTAGGAAGAGTTGATTAGGAACACGAGAGAGGAGTTGGAGTGGGACCCTATTGAGGAGGATAGTGCCAAGTGGCTACATGGAAGTGCTGCGAAGGGAGAATGGAAGAAAAAGAGAAGGAAAGAGAGGGAATTAAGGAGAAATAAAAAAAAAAAAAAGAAAAGAAAAGTATTTGGAGAAAAAGAGATAATTGAACTTAACTTTTATAACTTGCATGAAACACAAGGCAAGTATCTTGGCTTTGACGTTGGCTCGGGCCCAGACTGAGTTTTAATTTGTTGGGTTAATATTATTTATGCCTTAATTAATTATTAATATATAACTGTTAGTTAAGTTTATTTTAGTTAACTTATTTTTATTATTTTAATTGAATTATTTTTCATGTTAATTAGTTCTCATAAACTAGTCTAAATTAATCTGAACTGACACAGGTTAACCTACAACGGCTCTACTAGTGGTTGAACCGGAGTTAGACCACCATTAAGTGGTCTGAATTGGTTCAATTCCAATTTTGGCATGTTTTAAGTATGACTTGTTTTGATTGTCTTCTTCAGGCGAACATATAATCAGATTTAGTGAACCCAAATAGGAAACATGGATGGAGTTGGTCATTTTTCAACATGTCATTACCTAGGTAAATGTATTTATCCAGTTAAATGTTTTATGGGAAACACTTACCTAATTAAGTTCATTTATTCATGTTCTTTTTAATTCTTAGGTAAGTTCAATAATGACTTTTTTACCCATAAAAAGCCAATATTAAGGGGGCATTCTTTTTTTGGATTTTGAGAGGGAGGAATGTTGGTCAATGGGATTTTGGTTCCCATTGACCAAGAATCCCATGTTCATTTTCATATTTATGTGTGGAACGGGGAAAACTTATTTTTCTAGGTATCAATTACTTGGGTAAGTAATTGTAAATAACTTTCCTACCTAGGGGGAAAGTTGCCAACACTTGAATAGGACAAAAAATGTCCCATTGATAATGGTTTTTTATGGTTAAAATGGTTATTGCCTTATTAAATAAGTAATAAAAGAATACGGGTAAATTCACTTACCCAGGTAACTGCATTTACTCAGATAAGTAACTTACCAAAAAGCAAAAAGGGCCTAAATTGGACAAACTTGTCTCATTATATTTTGTAAACTTTTCCCCCAAGTTGAAAAGTTATTTATCCACCTAAGAGTGATAGTATCACTTACCTGAGTTTGTGATACCTAGGAAAACTAACTTTACCATGGGACCCAGAGTTTACCAAAAAAAGAACATTGTAAAATTGACCAATAGAAATCACTTTCCTATATATTAACCAACTTTCCCCCTTCTATTTCTAAAAAAACGAATGGGAGTCATTAGATGCAATCTGATAATCTGGAAGGTTGAAAAAAAAAGTGTATGAATAAAACATTCTCAAAATGAAAGATAAGGATAGTAGTGCTTATTCATTCTGAGATCTTACATGCTTAAAGACAAGGCCGTCTCTGCAAAAATAAGAAACCATTTTCATCGCCTCCATTGTAATTAATCTGATAATCTGGAGTGAAAGACCAGATTAAGTTCAGATCAAGTCTAGGACAAGTCAAGGCCTGGTCTGGTTGCTTTGGATTAAATTAGTTTGGTTTGGTATCAGAACCTATTCGACCAAGTGATCTAGTGTTCCATTTTCATCGCCTCCATTGTAATTAATTAAATTTCAGCACAAGATATTTGTGCTTGTTCATATTTTAAGTCCAATGGGCTTTCGCATGAGTGGGTGTTTTGGATAAAAAACAAGACAGTTAACAAACCTACCAGATGTCAAACCTAAACTGAAATTGCAAGCTTGTATTAGATAGATATTATATTCTATATATTTATGCTACTACATGCATAAATGCAATATTATAATCCAATTGCAGCTTTTAACAAACTATAACTTTCAACAAAACCAGGGCAAGAAATTTAGGTCCTCTGGCACGAAATTTAACAAACTACTGATTGCAAAAAGAAAAGTTGAAGAGACACCTCCTTGCACCAATCATGGTCCAACCATGAATGACTCAAATGCTCCGGTTTGACTTAAAAGAATTAGAAAAGTTGTTAAAGATATGGATCTAACAACCAAAGTTCGCCTATTTTTTAGTAATGATTTCAGCTTTATTTTGGAATTTAAGGGAGATCAAATCCATTAAGTTTCTGTTATTGGTATTATGAAACCCTTTATTGATAGTTATAAAGCAGCTCAAGTGTCCAAAAGGTTGAGAATGCAAGGTTTTCTAGTAAGATTGCGTTTGGTAGAGGTGTAAAATTGAACCGGGGTAAACTTTACACCCTGTGCAAGCATTTGGTAAATATGTAATTTTACACGGATTAATCGATGTAAAATTACATGTTACCATTGAATTACATCGATAATCGATGTAATAAATACATCAAAATTACATCGCTCTCTCTCTCTCTCTTGTGCTTCTCTCTTCTTCTTCTCCTCCGTCTCTCTCGCTCGCTCGCTAGCGCTCTCTCTCTCTTCTCCTTCTCTCTCTCTCTCTCTCTCTCTCTCTTGTCCTTCTCTCTTCTTCTTCTCCTCCTTCTCTCTCGCTCGCTCGCTAGCGATCTCTCTCTCTTCTCCTTCTCTCTCTCTCTCTCTCTCTCTCTCTCTCACTCGCTCACTCGCTCTTCTTCTTCTTCCCCCCCCCCTCTTTTTTTTCTCTTTCCGTCACCACCGCTGCAACACAGATCTGAACCCACCTCTGAAGGGAGAGACGAAGAGGACCCAGAAGTTGCGAGTGATCTCTCTCTCTCTCTCTCTCTCTCTCTCTCCGAACTGCAATTCATGACTTCCTCCCTCTGAAAGTCTATCAAGTCCTGAAACACCTCTTCTTAAACCTTTTCACTTCTCTGCAACCCATAATCTCCATTCTTATTGAAGAGTACGACAACTCCTACAACAACAATATCTATGACTCTCAAAATCCAGGAACTCCAAGAACCTCACCTTCTCCATGGATGCTAATGAGAGTGGATTTGGCCCTCTAGTGAAATTGTGACACCTGGCACCTCATGCAAACCAAGTGTAGCCTCTTGACAACTAGGCAGCTCGGTAGAGCTTGCCACAGCTTGCCACTTACAGACAGCTCAATAGAGCTTGCCACAGCTTGCCACTTATAGACAACTCAGCATGGCTCGCCACAGGCAGCTTGGCATAGCTTAGAGAGCTCGGCATAGCTCTCCCCCAGGCAGCTCACCATAGGCAGCTCGCCACTTGCAGGGTAGCTCGTGGAAGAGCAGTTCGGCATATCGCAGGAAGATCTGCCTGACATCTGTACCTACCAGATCTTGCAAGGCGGTGGCATGCCTGCCGTCTCTGAAAAGCATGGCACACCTGACGAGTCAGGCAGATAGAAATGGCTAGGGCAGCGACAGTTACGCCTGATGTGACTGGGCACCGCTATATAAGGACTCCGACCCCCAAAGACAAGGGGAGAGAGGATGAAAAAATGGAAACGGTCGCATCATTTAGCGTCGTCTGTGGGAACACGCTACAAAAAGCTAAGTTCTCATCCTACAGAAGCTAAGTCCTCTTCTCCCAGAAAGCTAAGTCCTCACTTTTTTGAAATTGAAGCTCTCGCTTTATAATTTACATTTTTTATGAACTCAAAGACTATGCAAGGAGCCAGCAAACTAAGCAGCTCTACCAACTTTAATTTCAATTTAGATAAAACCTCATCAGTCCTCTCCGCAAGGTCCCCTCTACAAAGATGAGCTCTTCATGGCTTCCGCAAGAGTTGGCGGCCAGCAGACTACATAGGCACCCTTGTTGGTCGAGCCTTCCAAGGCTCCCATGTGAGCTGGTGACCTAAAGTTAATAGTACTGCCCCCGAAGGTCGAGCTCCTAGTAGCTTCTTGTAGGAGTGGGTGACCGGCATTACAAGGCTGATGCAGCACAATCACGGGTAGCTCGGCACCTGGTCAGCTCGGCACCTCATAGGCAGCTCGGCACCTCACAGGTAGCTCGACACCTGGTCAGCTCGGCACCTGGTCAGCCCGACACCTCACAGGTAGCTCGACACCTCATAGGCAAAGCCTATGGGCCACATTACTACTTAAAGATCCAGTCGCCTCTTCAGCATGGGCAAAGTCAAGAAGAGTGGACTACGAGTCGTTCCCAAAGCCTACGGGCCACATTATTGCTTAAAGACCCAGTCACCTCTTCGGCATGGGCAAAGTCAAAAAGAGTGGACTACAAGTCGCTCCCAAAGCTTATGGGCCACATTACTACTTAAGACCCAGTCGCCTCTTCGGCATGGGCAAAGTCAAGAAGAGTGGACTATGAGTCACTCCCAAAGCCTACGGGCCACATTATTACTTAAGACTCAGTCACCTCTTCGACATGGGCAAAGTCAAGAAGGGTGGACTATGAGTCGCTCCCAAAGCCTACAGGCCACATTACTACTTAAGACCCAGTCGCCCCTTCGGCATTGGCAAGGTCAAAAAGAGTGGACTACGAGTCACTCCCAAAGCCTATGGGCCACATTATTGCTAAATACCTAGTCCCTTCCTCAGCATGGGCAAAATTAGAAAAAGTGAACTATAAGTTGCCCCTAGAGCCTAAGGGCTACACTACTGAACTGGCGGAGACCTCCTCACCTTACAAGCAGCTCACCACTTGCAGGCAACTCGCCACATACAAGTAGCTCCCAAAGCCTAAGGAATTGGATCATCACTTACTAGCTCATCGACTTATGGGCCAAAAGAAGAAATCTACTCCCTTCGTTGAGTTACTCTCAGCTCAGGAGTGGGGGCAAATGATGATCGCGGATTTGGCCCTCTAGTGAAATTGTGACACCTGGCACCTCATCCAAACCAAGTGCAGCCTCTTGACAATTGGGCAGCTCAGGCAACTCGGCAGAGCTTGCCACAAATTGCCACTTACAGATAGCTCAGCAGAGCTCACCACAGCTTGCCACTTACAGACAGCTTGGCATGGCTCGCCACAGGCAACTCGGCAGAGCTCGGAGAGCTTGGCATATCTCTCCCCCAGGCAGCTCGCCACTTGTAGGGTAGCTCAATACAGGGTAGCTCATGGAAGAGCAGTTTGGCATATCACAGGAATATTTGCCTGACATCCGTACCTACCGAATCTGGTGGTAGCGCCCACATCTCTTGCCAGGCGGCATCGTGTCTGCCATCTTTGAAAAGCATGGCACACCTAACGAGTTCGTACCCTACAGTAGCAGCCTGCACCTGCCACTTCAGTCCTGGCAATAACAGCTAGGGTAGTGGCGGTTATGCCTGATGTGACTGGGCACTGCTATATAAGGACTCCGACCTCCAAAGATAAGGGGAGAGAGGATGAAAAAATGGAGGTAATCTCTGCTCTCTAGCTCTCTCATTCCCTCATTTCTCTCCAAGCTCTCTACAATCAGAGTGCTAACTTAGGCATCGGAGAGTCCCCGCCGGGTAAATACCCCCAGGCCCCTTGGTTCAGTTCTCACAGGTTCTTCAGCTCCCGCCACCTACAAAGAGGAGAAAAAGATGGAGTTCTCGCAAGTCCCTCAGCTCCCGCTGCCTACAAAGGAGAGAAAATCACATCACACAGAGGGCAGTCGGGTTTACACCAGGGAGCTCCACCATCCTCTAAGTTACAAGCCGCCTGGGAGCAAGTCAAATGATGAGTCCACAAAGGTAGCTCACCACCAGGGAGCTCGGCATAGCTCGGGCAGCTCGGCATAGCTCTCCCCCAAGCAGTTCGCCACCAGGGAGCTCCACCATCCTCTCCTGAGAGCAGGTCAAATGACGAGGTACTTAGCAAAAAAATTGATGCATCATAAAAAATTGGTACATGACCAGAAACAGTCACATCAAATGCCAACCAGAAGCTTGAGGAGACCTTTGAAGACATTAAAGTCAAGTGGTCCTTCCACTGTGTCGAGAAGAAATCCAACGGATTGGGTTACACCAAACCCCATGAGAATCGATACTTCGAGCTCTCTTTCCACCGCAAGTATACTCTGCACCATCTCACCGAATTTACACCTTGACAACCAAATAAGGTAGGTGTAAATTTTTAAAATCAACGGGTTTTAATTTCCATCAATCACTAAATCGGTTTATATTTTACATGATGTAAAAATTGAATTTACACCTCAAACAAATACAGCCTAAATGACATTTGGAGTGTAAAGTCTGAATTTTTTGGAATAATAATTTCCACATAGAAGAAGTTTGTGGGTCCATCTTCAAAATTTTACTATTAATTAATTGCAACCACCCCTAGATTCTTAGGGGTGACTTTAATGTGGTGGGTAGTTCAGGAGAGAGAATGGGTCGCAAGCTTAAATTTGGGTCCAATTATTGAGTTTAATAATTTCATATGGCTATGTGCATAATAAATTTGCTTGGTCTAATGGTTCAACTGCAGCTACATTGGATCATTGTTTAATTAATCTCAACCGGCAATCCTGTTTCAACACCACCGAAGTATTTCACTTAAATAGGTCTTGTTCAAACCATTCACCTCTGTTGGTTGAAATTAATGATGGGCCGGTTGTGGCCCAAGGCCTTTTAAATTTCAATATATGTTGTTCCATATCATCCAAACTTTATAACTATAGTTGGCAAATGCCAACTAACTAGAGTGAACCAGTTAGTAGAAATTGTTTGTTTATCATTAAGGCTGCATTTGGATGTGATGTAAAAGCCTGTTCATCATACTTTTCACTCCACTCCAGTTTTGCGGCCATTTGGATGGGGTGTAAAAGAACACCGAAGATCAGTGTAAAACCTCATTTTGGCAACTTTTTACTTTGATAATTGATGTATAAAATATATTGATTTTTTTTATCTAAAACTTGATCGAACTGCCATTAGTGTAAAAAGCAACGACTCTCTTCTTCCCCTATTTTGTCACTGTTCGAGTTTCTTTCGCCGGCACCCTCCACCATTGAGCTTCCTCTTTCGGTTGCCATTTCCCCTACTCTATCACCACCCAAGTCTCTCTCTCTCTCTCTCTCTCTCTCTCTCTCTCTCTCTCTCTCTCACTCACTCACTGTTTGTTCTCCTTGTAACAGGTCCAGACGCACTCTTCTCACAACACAGAGGTCGCTCCCAGGCATCTCATTGTCCCTAATGAGGGCGGATTTGGCCCTCCAATGACATTGTGACACCTGACACCTTATGACAACTAAGTGTAGCCTCTTGACAAATAGGCAGCTCGCCACCAAGCAGCTCACCCTCATGTAGCCTGGCACCTCAAAACAACTAGGTGACACCAGGGACCACTTTGGCAATAACTTGCCTTTGCTAAAATTGATAGTGTCCCACTAGGCGTAGCCTGGCACAGGCGCGGCCCAGCACAGGCGCGGCCCGGCATAGGCGCGACTTGGCCTTGGCACGATCTGGCAGCCTGGCCCTGACGCGAGCTGGCGGCCTGGCACAGGCACGACCTAGTGGCCTGGCCCTAGCGCGACCTGGCCTTGGCACAAGCTAGTAGCCTGGCCCTGGCGTGACCTAGTGGCCTGGCACAGGCACGACCTGGCGGCCTGGCCCAGGCGCGACCTAGCGACCTGGCCCACGCGCCAACCTGACAACCCCGAGGAGCTCACCACCGTACCCCGCATTTTACAGGATTGTGACTTATAACGGCTATATTAGCTCACCCACTCCCCGACTTAGGCAGAAATAGGCAACCTTACCAGTTTGTGGCTTTATCCCCACCTAACATGAAAGCAGGTCCCGTCACAGTGGGCATCCAAGAACTGCTCCACCAAACCCGCGAGGACTCCAGTATATAAAGACCTCACCCCTAGGGGCAAAGGTATGCAAAAAGAGATGGTAACCCCTGCTCTCTAGCTCTCTCGTTCTCTAATATCATTCTCAACTCGCTACTGAGTGCTAACTTAGCCATTGGAGTGACCTCACCGGGTATACACCCCCGGGTTCTCTGATTTAGTTCTCGTAGGTCCCTTAGCTCCCGTCGTCTACAAAGGTGCAGATCATCTTCTACAGGGAGAATGAGTTCCTCAATTCTTGCCATCTACAAAGAGGGGTAGATCATCTCCTCCTATGAGCAGCCGGGTTGCACTACACTAGGGAGCTCCACTTCAGCCCCTGAGTCACAGGCCACTTGGGAGCAGACGAGATGATGAGGTACTTAGCCAAAAAAAAAAATGATACATGACCAGAAACCGTTACATCAGTCCCCATCTCGCAACAAACAAGAAGGTACATACCGAAGCCAGATCTACACATTGTCCTTCAAATCTGAGGGAATGATGTCAACTCGTTTCAGATCTAAAGACAACCCAATATAGATCTAGGATTTGTTATTCTGTTGTGGTTTTCTTAGATTTGCAATTTGTTTTGTGTTTCTTAGATGTGTAATTTGTCTGTATTTCTTACATCTATGATTAGTTTTTCTATTGTAGTTCTTAGATATGCGATTTGATGTTGTATTCCTTAGATTTGGATTTTTTTATTCAATCGGATCCATATTCCTTTGAAGATAGGGTCATTTTTTGCATTTTTATTAATCAGATCTAGGTATTTGTAAAGCCGAAGCTTAATGGTGTTTGCATTTGTATTTCTTATATAGGGTCGTTAATGATATATCTCACACGTACACTTCCTTTATATGATCTGTATAGGTTTATTGTATATATGGATTTGGTCGATCAGTATAGGTTTATTAATATCTTAAAATATGCAGAAAACAAAGTCTTCCTACAAAAGGGGTATGATTGAGTCTAACATTCTATTAGTTTTTTTTTTTTTAGTTCTCTTGCTGGGCTCTCTTATAATCAGTTAAGAATCTTTAGGGCTGTATTTCTCCCAATCTTCCCCCATTTATTTATTTGTCATCCCCTATTTGGGCTAAATCTAGCTTTCCACTGGTTTTGTTTACTTTCTCTTACAAAAGTACCAGACAACAGTATATAGTTCATCCAATTGAGAGGATCAGATAGAAAACATATCAAATGACCAATTTATATAATATATAGATAAGCTTTCTTTAAAAAACCATTTTCTGTCAATGCAGGAAAACTAGACTAAAAATAAAATTACATTTATTACCATCTAAGATAACAATAATGATGACAAGTGTCTGATTTTCTATTGAGTTATAGGTCAGACCTACAGAAGCCAAGTAACCTTGCTTCAAAGACATAGTAACAAAGAAAATTCCAACAAAGACTAATGCCAAAGCAAGTGGAAGCAGTAACTTGAGATGTCTAAAATAGAGCCTTGGAAGCAGTGCCTTGAGAGGTGTTCTCTGAAACAATAGTTTATAGTTCAAGAAGAAGAGAGGTTTCTCTCTTCATCATTATCTATATTTTTTCCTTTATTTTTCAACCTAACCAACTTCTTCGTCTGGTTTTGAATGATTACAACTTTGGTTTTGTGTTTTATCTACTTAATACATTAGAAAAAATGAATGCTACAATCTAGAGAATTTCTAGATCAGGAACACAATTACATTGGGAACTTTCAAACGAGACAAAGATAGAGTAGGAGTTAAAGTCAAAGTTAGAGACAAAGACGGACATAGAATCAGAGAGTGATGAGAGGGAGATGGGGTCGGAGTTGGAGTCAGAGTCGGAGATGGGGTCGGAGTTGGATTTGAAGTCCAAGATGGAGACGATGATGGAGATGCACTACTTACGCATCAATGGCTTCCACTGTTGGATCCAAGGAGCTTGGAGCCGGGCCATGATTTGCAAGGTTCAAAACCAATGTCAATCTAGTGTTGACGGAGAGGTCGAAGGAAGATAGAGAGAGGTCCGAGGAGGAAGGGGACAAGAGTAACATTGGGTTTTAAAAAATTTTAATCGATCATGCGGTGTCACGTGTGTACAGGTTTTGATGAAATATTACGGTAAAGGTAGAGCTAGACAATTGTCAAAAACAGTAAGGGTAGCATCAATCAATTTTCAAACAGTAAGGATACACTTAATCAGTTAGCTAGCTAGACCATAAGGGTAGTTTAAGAAATTTACCATAAAATTAAAAACCCTAGTCAAGACATTTTTTTCTTTTTTTTAGCATCTAACAGCAACAACCAATGAAAAACATGACACCTACAATACAAGCCTAAACTACTAAATTTCTAAAGATCCTTGAAATTGATCTCAAAGAGGAGAAAAGAAACCTACTTTTCATTAATAAAATCTTTGAAAAATTTTTATCTGTAAATACAAAGTTTGTCTTGCGATTAGTAATTATTTATCAGTAACACTAATGAATAAAATCTCTGCTTTACATAGATTCAAATGGCACAAATTGTCAAAATATTAAGTAGTGTTGCACAAGAAACTTCTTGAGTTATAAAGTAATTGATGGTTAAGAAATGATTATACAATTACAATCTTATGAGATGTTTACACATGGGTTTTTAATCCATGTAACAGTTGAAATTGGCACCAATAGACAGTTTTCAATTCTAGGTGTAGTTTTATATCTAAGGCATAAATAGGCTAAATATCTTTCCTTAAACAAATCTAGAGTAAAATCAAATAAAAACTTTTTTTCCATTGAAAAGAACATGACAAGCAATGTAAATCTTTATGGTTAGTAAGTGAAGGCACTTATAAATCTTATAAAAAGAGTTGTATTCTAAGAAGATACATGTAATGATAGAGACACATGTTTGTACCAATTGTTGGGGTATAAATGAAAAAAAAAATAGACCAAAAACTTTTAAATCATTTATAATTAGGTATTTTGCCCATAGATTGTTAAAAAACATAATTAATTACTAGAGTCAATAATTGATTCATTAGATACAAAATATTTTCAAATGTATGAAACAAGTATTCAATGGGTATATGTGATTGGACTAATAGTTTGAACCCTATTTCAATCGTATGGCAATAATACTATAGTTAAATAATTGTAAAGAAAGTGTATGGGGATAAGAGAATGAAGTTGATTTTTAGCCATTCCATTAATGTCATGTATTCATGGCTCACAATTTTGATACCGATGAACATTTTGTTATGAAAAAATAGAAAAATATATAGAAAATATGTAATGCTAATTTCTCTAAGATAATTAAAATTTTTTAAAAGAGAAAATTGATTACCATATAAAAGCATGAAATTTGATTTTTTTTGTATTGATTACTCGTCTTTACCTCCATAAGGGTCATAATTCAAATCTCTCTAGCATAATACAACACTTTTCTAACAACATTAATAACTCTTCTCAAAGGTAGTGAGAGTTGAGAATGAGGTTCGAAACCGCATCTCATCTAAGGCTACCTAGTTATGTACCAACCAAACTACCACTCAATTGATTGGAATTTGTTAATTAAACTTCAAGAATTGTTAAAATAAATATAATTATACATTTGAGAATTACAAAACTATACAAATTAACATTATATACAAAAAAGAGAAAATTAAGATATTTAAATTGGATAAATATTAAATCATTTAATTCATTGTCATCAATGAAACATTTTTCAAATTCAAGAGTTAGACAATATGCATATAAAAATATGAATAGCCAAATACAATTTTTCTTTTTTATTATCTTAAACTCTTCTTACTCAATACTACATAAAATACTATCAAGTTTTATCAATATTATCTTAATTATTAGCAATGACAATTATATTGTGCTTAAATATAATTATACTATTAATTATACCTAACTCATTATGTTATTGAATATATATATATATATACACGTTAATATATTTATATCATTCTCGTTAGCCATTAGTCATTAGACTTTTATTAATAGACATTACACTATTAGTGTAATATCAACTTTGTGATTTTATTGATGTCAATTGTGTATATTTATATGAACCATATTATCTACATTCATAAAATAAAAAAAAAAAATTCTACATGCCCTACATAATCCCTATGTGATAGTTCATATTTTCCATATGATTCATATATATAATATAATTATATCAACATTCCATTTTATATAATTTATATCTAAGGTAAAATGATAAAATAAAAAATAAATATAAAGCATTTCCTTGGCCACTAATATTAAGGTAAACCTTCATTTATTTCTATCTTATAAATCTTATTTCACCATATGGTTGGGAATAGTTATATTGGGGGAATTGACACCAATATAAGGGGTTATTGTATAATAGATAGGGATGTTGGAAGTAAAATTTTGAGATATAGATTTTAGTGAAATTTCTTTTAATATTAATTTATTCTAAATTTTTTATTAATCATTTCTTCTTTTTCATTTATCATCATTTTACCACTATAATCAAATCATTAATAATTCTCTTATTTAAAGATTTCACTATATCTCTAAAAAATATAATACATTTCAAAATACTAATTATTACAATAATCAATTTTAAATAATTGGTTTTAGATGACACATCATCACACATTTTATATTGTGAATGTACAGTGCATTCTAAAGTTCTGAGATTTGCTATGCATATATTTTTCTTAAAATATTTAAAATTAAATACATTTATGAATGTTTCAAAGTATGGTGGGTTTTGAATTATAAGACTTTGGTATAATTCAAATCTCATAATACATTTATTTTCAAAACTTAATATAATTCAACTTAGAATGTTTCACGTTATAAAAGAATGCAATTTTTTTATAATGTATTCTAGAACCAAGCAAAATAAGTCATAATCAATGTTCAAAATATAAAAAACCCATAACGTATTAAAAAACAATTTTAATATGCATATCAAGATGTGTATGCATATTGAAAAAATGCATATATATATATATATATATATATATATAGTTCAATATGATAATGAATATACATGAAAACACTATAATAGTTCAATATAACATAACACAATTCAACACAAAATATTAATGTCTAATAATTAAAAACAACATTTAATAATAAAAGTGTAAAACATATCTTCGTGGATGATAATGTCCGCTAATAACATATGCAATATAATTAAAAAAATTAATAAATAGATACTAAAATAATAAAAATTTAAAAATTCATTATTTGATAAATTATTTACTTATATATCTAAAGTCAAGTGATAGCAATCAATACTTTAATAGAATAAGGAGTTTTTTATAGGTTTATAAATACTTATATTTACATTGTGTTAGTCTCTAATCAAAAAGTGATATCCACCCCAACTTATTCTATTAGAATATGTCCCTATTTGATTTTGCTTCTAAAAAGTATTTCTTTTAACAAGTACTTTTAAGAACTGGGACCACCCATTAAGTGTTTTTATATGTTTAGTAAAAAAGTTGGAAAAAGTGGCTGAAGTTGACTTTTTTTCAGTACTTCTTGGAAAAGTACTTCTTCCAATAGAATGGGACGAACCAGTCCCTAGTATTTTTTAATATCCAAAATACCCCCACGCGAGGGTTTTACCTTCCTCTCCTTTTATTTGAACAAAAACCATGTAGCAGCACGCCCAGTTATAGGTCCACTTGCGATGAAGAAAAATGCCAGCAAACCTGTCATTTCGCCATTTTCTTACATTTTATGAAGTTTTTCTTCATATTAAGCCATTTTCACAAGTTTTTTAAACTTAAAACTGCCCTATTTGATGTATTCGTAAATCTGCAATTTAGAAGAGTTTAACATAAACAATTTCACCATCCCGACAAGGAAGTTAGTTTGCCCAACTCCTCCCCTCCATGTTTGGTGTTTTTTATTGATGTTTGATGAATATTTGGTTGCATTTTGAGTAAAGTAGAGGCTAAAATTGTTATTTGTGTCAATATAAGCATTTATGGGAAAATTAGTTTACCAAACATCTCCACCCCAATAAGCGCTTAAAAACATAATAAGTGATTTGGCAAGTGGGTCACCAAATAGCCTTAAGTGGTTGTTAAAATAAGTATTTCTAAGAAGTATTTGTGCATAACAACCACATAGTACTTGTTTGGTTCCATTTACGTTTGTCAAATAAATGTTGCCACCTCAGTGCCACCTCAAGTTTTGGCACAATAAATGCTTATTGTTGTCGAAACAACTGTTTCGGGGAAGCATTTAATGAAAACACAAAAAAATGTTTTCAATGTTTATTTTTATTGATTTTCGTGAAATTAGTTGTCAACGCTTATTTTTCGCTCCCTCCGACGGTTGTGCATTTTATGAAACACTATGGTGACATGGCTCCTACGTGTCAACTAACGTGGCGCATTTAGATTTTGTTCTGGTGCAACCCAGATCTACCATCCCAATATGTTTTGTTTCTCTCTTCGATGACCTAAGTTCTAACCACAAACTAGAGAGAGGAGTTTTTGCCGCCCACAGAGGAGGAAACCCTAGCGACAATTGGAGGAGTGACACTAGAGGGAGGAGCAGTTGAAGCCATTCTTTGTTGGCATGGTCTCTTGTTTTCCCTGACCTTCAGTTCCATTTATGAATGATTTATTTGATTTTTCTCTCTGTTTTCTCCTAACATTTGGTTTTCCCTAACCTTCGGCAAAGTCTATGATTTTTCTCTCTATTTTCTTTGATCCCAAAGAGAGAGTTTCTCGTATCTATAACAATCAAAGACGAAGCAGAGGGTATGCTTTAATCTCTAAGATTTTTGATTAATTTTAATATTTGTCCGTTATTATGCTTGTGCTATGTTTCTCAAATATAATATCCAATGAACATCTTTGAGTTCATGGTAGCTCTTTTTAAGATTGAAATGGAAAACCACAACGAAAATGTCACACTGAAATATCCATATCGTTGTTTCTTGAAACATGCCACCAAACAACATGAAATGGAAAAACATTTATTATTGCTGAGGTGTAAAGAGGCATTTCTTGAAATGCCTAAAATAAACTTAATCAAACAACAAAAAGAAAAACGTTTAAAATCCGCGTTTATTAGATAAACGTTTAACTAATAAACGTCCATCCAATAAACATAAACGGAACCAAATGCATACTTAATCATCAAATAGGGACTGACATTATGTATATTTGCTTCAAATGCTCAAATTGCTTCTTATTTTAATATTATTGATAACAAAGTTAGTTTATTACTATTATCCATATCTTTCACTAAGATCACCAAAAGGCTAAGAATTTGTTATAGTTCTAAGAGTTATATTTGTGTGGCCTATGTAATGTAACTTATATTTATATTGAGAAAAGTTGTAGCCATAGTCAGAAATTGAATTCAAACTTATACTACTTAATATATGCATCATCTCATTATTACCCATTAATCTTCCATAATTTTGGTTTCATTTATATAGTCTTCCAAACCATAAGAACCATAACTAGTACAAACCATTAATTACATATTGTTACAAATAGGACAATATTACTCTTAAATAAATGATATTGAATCATCCATTAATAGCATATATTTAACAAAAGCACAACTAGCATCATATTGATTATAACCATCAACTTTAACATAATCGCCTTTATTATATTTATAACCAATATATGTAATAATTCCACCACCATCATTATCACCAAATTCGTCACTATTACCAACTTCATTATTGTTAATCTATTCTTTAATCCAATCATTAACATTTATCCCCATTTGATTAACAATATAGAGATCAAGTCTATAGAAGAAACCATTTGTGATAATAACCTTTATTGTTATTTTACAAATATAGGGATTAGAAAAAATCATATATTAACCATCATTTAGCTAAAAAATAAAAAATACATATTTAATATAAATATAAAATGCATAACATTAAAAAATAAATTTTTGACACTTAATATTAAAAAATAAAAGAATTAAGAATATATTAAAATTTTAATTACTTGAATCAATTCTTATTCTTGTTTTAATAGCCACAGAATTTGCAAATCCACCTAATGCCTTAGGAAATAGCCTTTTCTTAATCAAAATAACAAATATTAATATCATCTGATCAAATATATTATTATACAAATTATCAATTTACACTAGGGGTGTACAATTGGTCGATTTGGATAGAATCGAAGACCTAATCGACTATTCGGTTTGACCATCTCTCCCAATTAAACCAAACCGGATTACAATTTAAAACTGAACCAACCCTAATCAAATTCAACTCAGTTTGGTGTGGTTTCAATGATTAATAAACAACTAGATATTAATCTTTAATCTAGGTTTTAATGAATAATTAATGCAAATATGGTCATTTAATGAACATTTGAATTACTAATTATTAAAGCAACTACACATATTCTTCACAAACAATTAATGAATAATTAATAATTTGTCTAAACTTTAATACTTTGATTTTTTTAGGGCCTCTAGGCTATTTAATTAACTATTATTAATTAAAAATTGGAATAGGCCTAACCTCCCAAAGCATAGTGGGGAATTGTGAATTGATTATTACCCGTTGAAAAAGATAATAATTATTAATTAATAAGTATAAACTATTGAATAAAATATTATATATTTAATATACTTAATTAAATTCAACTACTAATTTGATTTTCGGTTCAATTCGACTGATAAGCTCAACCAAACTAAACCAAAACCAAAAACCAAATTTTTAAAGAAACAAAAACCGATTTGAACCAATATCCGAAAGAACCAAATTAAACTACCTTATTCGGTTTGATTCGGTTCAATTTTTGGTTATCAACTGAATTTGAGCACTCCTAATTTATACAATTAATTTTTTACTTTTTATAAGGCAAAGGCAACTTTAATTTCATCTGACTCCAACCTTGTAATGGTTTTTTTTCATGGATAATAATAAATCATCATCAACACCAAGATCATGATCACATTGGAATGTTGGATTTAAATAATATGCTAAAATTCAAAGAAAATAACATTATTAATTGAAATCTTAAATATTCATTTAGCAATTAGGATAAATATTGAGAGTTAATAATACAATTACATAATGTAAAAAAATACCTACTTTATATAAATGGTGAAGAGTTGTAAATTTCATTTCTTGTCTATTAGTCTATTATGTGCTTATTTGAATTAAGAATTTTTTTTAATTATCTTTTGAACTTCGTCCATTGCCTCATATACAATTCCTATTGTTGCTCTATTTTTTATTATCAATTATATGAAACATTTTCACAAGAGGCGTAGTCATTAAATCATATAATTGAATAAATTATAAAGTTTATTGTTATTAATAGTTTGTTCAACTTCTTTTTCCTTTTTTTTTTTATTTTTTCTTGTAATAGAAATATCCACTCATCTGAATTAATCTTATGTTTTAATGTTGCATTTTAAGAATTAAAACTTTCAAAATCAATATAATGAATTTCAAATTGAATTGGCCTTGGATGTGGTAACTCTCTATTATTTGTAAAACTCCTCATCAAATTGAGAACAATTGAGTAGTTATAAATAAAATTGTTAATCATTGTTACCCTTTTAGTGACCTTACACACCATAAAAACTTTAGTAATATCTTCTAACATTAAATCAATGTAATAAGCTACACATGGTGTCAACATAAATGTTTTATTTTTATTTTAACATTTTTTCAACTACTTTATAAACATATATATTATTAGCCACAATTTGAATAAAATTTTCTATACCAACTTTATTAACCATTATATTCATCAATTTAAACAAATATTATGCATTATATTATCATTACATGCATTAATAGATTTATGAAACATTGTTTCTCTGTTACAATATACCATAAAATTGATTATGGACAATCTAATTGGTCATGTCTAACTATCATACATAATAGTGAATCTATATGTTTTAGGTTATTAAAAAACTACTCTGAAATAATTTATTTATTCTTCAACTTTCTTATTTAAGAACATCCTGATAATCTCATGAGGTATAAGCCCTTGTACACATTTTCTTATTTTTACTATTTTCATTTATCATGATTTTATAATAAGGAGAAGTTGCTGCATTTGGAGGATATGGTTATATAAAAAAAAGTTGAAATATTCTTTCAAGCACCGTGTCCAAATCCTATGTCATAAACACTTTTTAATTTTCTTTTACCCAACATCTTTGTCTTTATACAAATACATGTTCATTTCTTCTATATTAAATGGTTTTTTTTTTTTGCAAAAACCACTTTTGCTCACGATTGTGATGAAAAACCCTTCTCTTTATGTTGTGATCTTCTAAATTAGGCCCTAGTGATATGTAATTTTTCTACATTACAAGAAAATGGGTTTATAGCCATTATACTATAGCTATGGACATAAAAAACCATGACTAAAACATGGGATACTGCATCAAACATCATGTTTCTATAGCTAAATTTTGATATATAGCCACAGTCCTTTGTTTATGACTAAAAGCTATTTTATAGCCATGGGTTTTAATTATCCATGGCTAGAAACTATATAAATACATATTAACTTGTGGCTATGGTTATTTTGTCTGTGGCTAAAGACCTTTTGTTCATATTGTTTAAAAGTTACTAATGGTTATAACTATGGATATAACCATCCATAACTATAACAACATGGATTTAACCGGTAATAATTCAAATGCCTAAAGTATTGTATTATTTTCTCTTTCCCTCCTGCCCCCAAAACCACTATTTGCACGCTTTTTCTATTTATTTCGTTTAACAAAGTTATCTTCTATCTTTCTCTTCTCTTTCTTCAACCTTCGTTTCTTATTTGTTTGCTATACTCACAAAACCCTCAACTTCTCTTTCAATTGAGATATACCACAAATCATTCGTTTACGCTAAAGTGTCTTTGCCAACAAACCATTAGTTGGTTCAAGTGCTGCTATAGTAACAATTACATTGGCTCTTCTCTCACTCTTTATCTCTCTCATCGTAAAGATACAAAATGTTTATAACAAAAGTGTTTCTTTAGATGCAAGAACTGGCTCAGGTGCCAAAGGTGTACAACTTCATTGGCTCAGGTTTGTTTTACTTACTCAATCTCTCTTCAACTTCATTGTTTGTAAGTCTCCAATCGCTTTTGGGAGAGAACCATTCAAACCTTAATTTGTTGTATGAAAGATCTCTAAATGGACCAATTGTTAATTAGGGATAATTCTTTTTAAAAGTAAAATTAAATACTATTACAGAAAAAAGGAAAAAAGTTGAAGATTGTCGATGGGTAATTCTTTAGTCGGGGGGTATCATGTGAGGTCGTCACTTGGGTGGTCAAGTCTGAGCTTTGTTAGAACTAATACAATGAGGATGGATTTTGATTTTGGCATTCATTTGTACCATTTTGAGGAAACCTCTCCCTCCTATTTTTATACAAATACTAATACCATTTTCCATAAAAGTTATTTTATGAAACTTTACCATGTTCAACTGGGGATAAATGACCAAATTTTAATATGAGATTTAATCTATGTGTATTTTGAGACAGGAAGAATCTGATGGTGAGATTTATTTGAGTTTTTGGGTTTGGTCATCAAAAGAATATTTTGTAATTGTGAGAAATCTTTAGAGATATTTAGTATAATTTGGCAATGGTGGATGGATGGTCTTGAAAGGGTGTTGGTTTGGGGAGAGGGTTAGAATGATTTTTTAAGATAGTTTTTTGAATGATTTGGAAGACCTTCACAATTTGTTGGGGTATTCTAGAAGTTGGGATTTAAATTTTAAAGACGATTAGTTTATTTTTGGGGAATTAAGGTTTTAGATGATTGATGGGGACTTAGAGTTTGGGTAGAAATAAGTGGGGTTTTAGTTGAGAGTTTGGGGACTTAGACTGTTAACCTTGACTATTAATAAAATCAATTTTACTATATTTTTATTATTGTTAGATAAATTTATATCTTGGTAATTTGAAGGCAAATATTCTATTAATTCTTTTGCCATGTCTTCTCAAACTTCCTTGTTTTTATTAGGAGAACCGTCTCTTCTCAAACTTTAGGACTTATATAAAATCATTACATACATAAGAAGCATGTATAATGGGGATTCAAAAATCAGACTCAGATCCCATGTAGGTTGGATTGGTTTAGGTCTTTGGGGTTGGGTTGGACCATTATAGGCCTAGATAGGTCAATCAAGGTTCCAATTGTTAGCCACTTGTATCTTGTGAGATATTAAATTAATTATCAATGGTCATAGGGTAACATTTTGTTGGTTAACTCGATTAGATTGAATAAAATCTCTCTCTCTTAAACTAAGGAATTGTACATTTTTGCTTTAATGGAAAGAAAAAGCAAGGACATATATGGTTACTTAAAACCATAGCACTATTATAATCCATTTATATATAGAATGTATGCTCTTATATATGTGTATTACCAATTTATCACAACATAGGCTAAATCCCAAGAAGACTATCTTCTAATAAAAAATTTGATTACTATTTTCAAGTACTCTAGGGTTAAATGAGAGAGTCCTTGTCACCATGTGAATTATGTTTCTTTAAATTTAAAATTGTGGCTTTGTGTATCGTTGTAGGTTTAGGGGAGTGTTAGAAAGACCCAAGTAACATAGTGCCAAGAATAGACAAATATCACTTGGTAACCCAACAATATGTGTCCCTCAAATCTAATAGATATAAGGATATCAATTTGGAAAATAAAACATGTAGGATTTGTTTGATGCTCATTAAAAAATAAGAAAAACATTTGTTTGATGCAAGTCAATTGGGAAAAATAATTTAGTAACATAAATGCTTATAATTTCATTTCTTGTTGGTATAAGACATCATAAACGCTAAGTCTATGTGGTCAGTGATCATAGACTAATAGCAATAAAACATAAGGTTTCTTTAGTGAAATTTATTGGTTTACCTACTTCCACCCTACCTATTACTACTACCTATTCATTTCTAAAATAGTGTTTGGTGGCATACAAGCGTACATTTATCCTCTGGTTTTACTTCTTTCCGAGGTTGGCCCAACATATAATCATACATAGCAATAGTAGTATATTCTTGACAAACAAAGACCAATGAAGAAGTGGACAAAAAGTTAAGAGATTATTTCTAAAATCTAGAAGAATGAGAAAACAAAAATAAACCAATCAGAAGGAGAGGTAGCCAATTCGATTCTTCAAACAATGAAGCTTGGTCAAATTCTAGTGATGAGCCACTTATTAAGAAGCATGGACTGATTTCTAATTGAATTCCACCTAAAATCAATGAAGCATAGGCTGATTTCTGGTTTTTGATTGAAGTGGTAGCCTCCTCCACCCTTGATAGCTTCAAGTTTTTGAACCATGATATGCTCTAAATCTCAATAAAGGGCCCCTATCCTACCTAACAGCTAACATTTAGCCTCACTGCCCCCACCTCTTCAAAACATCACTTAGCACCTATAAAGGACCTAATAGTGAAAAACAACATCAGAATAACATTTGGGCACTCACTTTTTTGATAAAAATAAATCATAGATAGATGGACAACCTCAACTACACATAAAAGACTGATATTTATTGATCAATGGATGTTGACTTTTGGTTATGAATTTGACAAAATTTAGAGGTACTTGAGAGAGGGGTAGTGGTGGTGACCGGAGAGGATGAAGCAATGAAAGCTATTATCATTCTAAACTTTTTCCTTTTTATTATCTCTTAAACTTTTCTCTTTCCATTATTACTTAGTACCTACCAAACAAAAAGCTTAACCTAACCAACTAACCTCTTTCATTGTCCACCCTTTAGTCCTTTCCCGTTTTCCTTTCTTTCTTTTTGATAATTAATGGGTATCTTATTAAATCAAAATTCCTTCAATTATTAGAATAGTATAAAGGTTGAGACCTAAGATAGTAAGATGCAGCCGTAGTTAGTTTCCCACATTTCCATTAAGGCACTCTTTGGATGCTATGTAAAATGCAATTAAGAAATTATACTTTACAGGGGGTGCTTTTAAATAGCGACTCAAGACAGGGATTTAGAAACCTACCAAGTGTTGGGTCCACTTATCATGATTATTATTTTCATTGGTATTATAAAAAAATGTTTCACCTTTGTACAAAATGATGCTTCGATTAAGTTAACAAGTGAGGAGATGAATACAATGAACTTTCTTGTATTTTTGGAACAAGTTTCCTACTGAGTTCATTTTAGAATATGAATTATAGCATAACACCAAGATAAGTTGTTTAGAAGTGGTTCTAAAGCACCCCGGAAATCATTTTGTGTGATTGGGTTGTGAATCTAATGTATTATTCTAGATTCAATTCAACTATGCCCAGAATTACATTTGTTCATAAGAGGTGTGCAGAGCCTGGCTTCTATAATTTCTTTTGGAATCCTAACTTGGCATTTCATTAAAATAGCACGCTTAATTACAATCTTTTGTCAATACAACAAGCTTGTAAAAATGTAGGACACAAGAACCAAGTCTGTTGTTGGTTAACTAGAAGGTCATATTTGGCAAGACAACAAGCTAAAGAATTTGCAGACCTTGGAATATAGTAAACTAAGCATGGGGATAGCCTCTGTAAGTTCTGCAATCAAATTAATTGAACACCTTTTCCAACTTGATAGGGGTATAACATACGAAGTCCCAGCTATTAGATTAAATTGCTTCTTGGGGTGGACTTCTGACTTCTCCATGAGACTGCAAATGATATTTGGGGATCCAAATTTGATTTGATTTTAAGTGGATTAAACAAGGATCCACTCCAATCTGATCTGACACGACTTGATATGATAATATTCCTCTATCTACATAAAATTATTATGTATCTATCAATTTAGTTTCAATTTTTCATGTGGTGTGTTATAGCTTATAGAGGCATTTTTCAAGTCATTTTATTCACAATATACAATATCAAAGTCACTTTTAATTCATTTCACTAGAAGAGATGGGTAAGATGCCCGATTCCAGCTTTTTCCAATAAAAAGGGAATTGAATTGGCTCTATGTGAGTTTAATAGGCCCTGTATTTTATTATTTAATTTTTTATTTTAAATTTTGAAAAGAAAAACTACAAAATTCTAATGGGGTTGGGAATCAATATGAGAAGAGAGAATAAGCTAATGTAGTTGTAGGCAACTGCATTCCAAGTATATAGAATAGATTAGTAATATGTAATATTCTAATTGTTTTTTTTTAATTTAATTTATCAATGGTATTCAATATCCAAATTCCAACCTACATCTAATGTATAAGATTTGATACAGGTCGGTCTGCCCCATGTGATTAGAAGCCAGATTAACCACCAAATGAATAGTATTATGAATTTGATAAGCCAAGAAAAGCCCGCTAGAACAGATGAAGGAAATATTGATTTTTGTTAGAGTAATTATTTTGCTATATGTGATGGAAGTTTGGCCTCCACAGGGGTGGGGTGTCATATGTTAGACCCAATTAGTGGGTGTGGGTTAATGGTGGCAAGGTACATGTTTAGGCCCACTGACATTCACTACATAGAGAGCATGCACATCTATTGGTTTGAAGTGCACCTCCTAAAAGGGAGGAATGTTGAGTAACCATCTAACAACTAGGTCATTGTTCTTTGTAAGAATACTCAGAATGGTGACCAATGGGGATTTACACCTAGCCCCATATAGTTGGAAAAGGCTTTGTTGAATTGATCAGTAGCAAAGAAATTCCTCAGCCTCATTTATTTGCAATTAGATGCAATATTTTTCACCAGATTCAAATTTGTAGAATTTGCATTTTTTGAATCATTTGCACCTATTGTTAGTACAAATTTTGCAAAGTGATGAAAGATTTGAACCACATTCTCTCTAATATAAATTGGGCGTAATATCATTTTACTTTCCATATGACTCCTTAAAAAACACAATTCCTCTTACTTTGATTTTATTTGAAACAAAGTGGGCCTTATCATCTTACTTTCAATTTTGCTATTCCCAAACAAAAACTAAAAAAAGTAAAACCTAAGACAAAAGAAACTAGAATTTGTACTTAACCTATTTGCACTACCATACATGATTTATATTGCATAGTTAATAATTAAGTGTTCATACATGATTTTATATCTCCAAAATTGTGACTTCTAACTTATTTTCTTATAGGTTGACATTGTAAAGGAGGATACTTCACACGTGTTGATGGAGGCAAATTTGAACAAATTTTACATGTCAAGTTTTTTATTGAATTTCATGTATTTAAGAACCTTGAATTTGTAATAGATTTTAAACAGATTAATGTATTAAAGCACATTGAGATATAATTAAACTTTTATTATATAATCTTTTAATGAAATTTTACATTCAAGTTCAATCTTATATTATGAATGAAATTAATTGTGATTGTATTTGATATAGGAAAAAAGGCTTCAAAAAAATAATGAACAAATTTCAGGTCTAGCTATAAACCAAATTGTATTTATAGGTTTATTTTTAGCTACAATCAACTTAAACTATAGTTATAGGTTTATTTTTTTAGCTACAGACAATTAAAAACCATAGCTATAGATTGATGTTCTTTTGCTACTAATTATTTAAACCATAGCTACAAGTTTCTTCTTTTTGTTACGGGTAACCTAAACCTGTAGCCATAGATTCGTATTTTTAGCTATGGATATCTCAAGACTGTAGCTATAAATCCAAATTTTGTAACTGCGGACATCTCAAAGTCGTAACTACAAAGTGACATTTAGCTACAATTTTTTTACAACTATAGCTACAAAGCCAAATTTATAGCTACAGATAACTTGAAAACCATAACTAAGAATGCATATATAATTATTACATTAGGGTTTAGCCACGGGCATAAACCGTAGTTATAGGTTAGTTTTAGCTATGGATACTATCATTTGTAGCTATTTCCTATAGCCATCACTACTGTAGCTACTGTTTTTTTTTTTTACCATGGATAGTCCATAACTATAGACCTATAACTACGATTTTTTGCATTTATAGATATGGTATAGGTCTGTTTTCTTTGAGTTTTAGTTGTTTTTATTCCCAATAAGAGACTCGTAATGCATATCTTTCCCATATTAAATTCTCTTTGCTTGCATCATTAACATATTGAGGCCTTTTCTCTTCTTCTTCCTCATTATCATCCCTTCTAGGCCTCAATGTTCTTTCTAACATTATTTTTGTTTCTTTGTTATTCTTTGAGATGTTCTTTTATTGCCTTGGAAATTTCTACTAGGCACTTTGGAAAATTCTTTTGTTATTCTTTTAGATAGGTTACACCATCACCTTTTATAACTTGTCCACAAAATTTCATTTGATATGGAGTCTATTATTATTTAGGGTAAATTATAAGGATCCCCTGTACTATTGGGTTAGTGACAAAAACCCCCTACACTTTTTTTTTGCAACAAAGACCCCCTGAACTTTAGCCATTAGATAAAGACCCCCCTCCAATAGCATTCCATCAGTTAATTTCAAAAAAAATTTTCATTGAACTATTTAAAGTTTCTAAATACCTAAATTACCCTTCTCTAATTTACTATGAAAATCACTTTCTCTATTTTTCTCCTCCCATTCTCCACAGATCTACTTCCTTACTTGCTCTGCTTTTTTCCTCCCATTTTGCACAAAGGAAGCAGATCTACTTCCTCTCTCTCTCTCTCTCTCTCTCTCTCTCTCCTTATTTCTCCATCCTTCTCCTGAGGAAGCAAGTCTCAATCATCTCCCCCAACCCGCCCCTACTCCACCCATGCCCCACAAGAGAGATCGTGTGTTAGTGTTATTTAGAGTGAAGTAGCAAATAAAGGGTGTAGTGGAAGGCATGCACCGAGGAGCTGAGGGCTTGATAGTTGAACTTATGGTTTTTCCTCTTTTTAGTTCATTGGCATAGTGTTGTTGACAAACTAGCATATAGACATCAGCCCCTCCAATCAGTTCTATTTTTGTCTCCTTTGTCTTCCTTAAGGTGAAGAAGGCACGCTTGCCACAGAGCTCACATCGAGCAATTAGCTTAGTTACAGAATCAGCAAGAGGAATAATGTCAAGCACGGAGCCAAAACTCTCTTCTCAAGTAGTCACCATCCAAGGCTTCCAAGCCTGTAACAATTACAGTCTTCCCATGCATCTGTAACATTCAGTTTGTCATAAACATCAATTCCAATTTTCTGTTTGAATGATGATAGATTCTGCAAAGCCCAACATGGCAATTTCTTCCCATCATGTGTTACAATACAATCTAACAAATATCTTGTAGCATTGTTCAATTTTATTATTGGCATACTTCTACCATTGTTGCTCTTAGTTTGGATTCAATGAAGGAGAGCGGTGGTTTTCCTGGCAAACATCGGATCCATGCACAATGGCGTGTATCTCACCGAAAGCTGATGGGGATGCGTCAATTCAGGAACTAGAAACATGGATGAAACTCAAAATTTGTGAAGCAAAAGAAGAAAATAGGTGTTTAAGGTAAAGAGAGTCAGAGTTTTGGAAGGACAACGATTTGCAAAGAAGGGATTCAAAGAACCCCGGGCAAAGAAGGAAACGTTGAAACTGGTAAGTCGACAATCGGCCACGAAGGTTGTAATGACGCCAAACAAGTTTGACAATAACTTCACCTTTCAATCCCACTCTCAATGCCAAGATCAAGCCATACGTGAACATGTTCGCAGCAAGGTAGATTGCATTCTTTCAATCATTCAATCATGCAATGGAAAAGCTTAGTGTTCTACTAGATGCAAGGGGCGAATCCGCTGCAAATGTTTAACAAATTCAAAACTTCATTTGGTTGGTTAATTATGGTTCTCACTAAAGAAAATAAGATTTTTTTTTTTCCGTATTTTTGGGTCATTTAGGCTATGTTTGTTTGGGGTGGAAAATTGAACCAGGGTAAAAGTTACACCTTGTTCGATTTTACATGTGTTTGGTAACATTTTGAATTTTTTTTACATCGATAATCGATGTAATATATACATCGAAATTATCGATGTAAAGAAAACCGCTCTTTCTTCTTCTCCTTCTCTCTTTTCTTCTTCCCCCCTTTTTTTTCTCTTTCCATCACCACCGCTGCAACCAATTGCAGTGAACCCACCTCCGAAGGGAGAGCTGGAGAGGACCCATAACAGGGGAATACCTTTCACAATCGGTAGCTTCTCTTTGTGCTTCCTCAGGGTGTGGCTACTCTCTATATAACCTCAATAATCTGAGCAGTGAGATCAACGCATTTGCTTGTAGAGCAACAAACCGATGGCTTTCCATTACCAGATGCTCTTCTTCCTGTATTATCTGATCGGCCTTTCAGCCCTGTAAGGATTGAATGCTGCCGTAGAATATCAAGCATTTATCTACGCTTTCTGGAACCACAGTAGAGAGAAACTGAAACCTGCCTTAGAATTCATTTGGCAAACCTTCCGGCAAACAAGCGAAGTTGAGAGGAAGAGTGTACAAAGCGTCAGCATGTTCGTGGAGACTCCACATGAATGCCACCTACACTGAGGTTTACAACGGCGACGTAAATAGGGAGATTACTGGAAATTTGTACCATGAGGTAATGCACGTCAGGCAGTGGGATGGAAACGGCCAGCCCGGAGCTAAGGCTTTGATCGAAGGGATTGCAGATTAAATTATACAAGGGGGTCTTTGTCAGTGATTCTATAATACAAGGGGGTCTTTGAATTTACCCTATTATTTACTTTGATACCACTTCATCTAATATTTAGTTCTTCTTCCTTTTTTAATTAGTGTCAAGAGACCAAGACTTTCAAGTGATTTGATTAATTTAACTACCATAATTCATAAGTCAACTATAAATATAAATTAGAAATAAATTTACAATCATATTTATTCAACATAAATTGTCATATTCATTCATAAACATTTCAAAATCATAATTCAAAATTATCATATTCATATTCAAATGTGATAAATAATAACAAACTATCATATTCATTCCTAGTCATAATTTACAAATTATCACATTTATAAACTATTATAATTCATTAATACTTCCAAACCATAATTCATTCACAACTCACAAGAACAAAAGTGGGTAAGTCTTTTGGCATTGAAATGGTTATTTGAAAATATTTTTGTAGTAAATAAATATTTTAAAATTAATTGTTGACATAAAATTGTATTGGATTTATGGGTATATCTATTTCTGTTTTTTAATTAAATAGAAATTATAAAATTATACAATTGTATGATTCTTATGATCATATCATAGAATCTATTAATTTCTTTTTTATGTAATTTTTATATCTAATTTTCAAATTTTCAATAAAAAACCCTATGCTTAATTATAATTCTTAAATTTTAACTTTTAAGGGATGAGAAAAGTCTAATTGTATAATATAAGTATCATATCCAACATTCCAACCATAAAGTAGGCATTATCAATGGCACAATATCTAAGTGAAAATATAAGTAATTATTATTTATTATTTAAATAATTACTATCTATTTTTAATTCTAAAAATTCTAAAATAAAAAAAATTTAATATTTAAGGAAGAAATTTCAAATGATTTATGGATATGATAGTTGACCCATATATTTAAAATATATTCAATCCTCATGGGTAGATGATAAAAGATATAATTAATTATTATTTATTATATTTAATTCCAAACATTATAAAATAATAAAAAGAAATAATATTTAAGGAAGAAATTTCAAATGATCTATGTATATGACAGATCAGCCATATATTTGCAATATATTCAATCCTTATGGGTATATCATTATATAATTAATTATTATTAATTTTTAATTCAAAATATTATAAAATATTAAGAAAAATAAAAATTGAAGAAGAAATATCAAATGATCTATGGATATGTTAGATCATCCATAGATGTATAATATATTCAATCTTTATGGGCATATCACAAAAATATAATTAATTAATATTTTGTTATTCTAAAATTAATAAAATAATAACAAAATACTAATTGAGGAAGAAATTTCAAATGATCTATCGATATTATAGATCATCCATAGATCTACACTATATTCAATCTTTATGGGTATGCCATAAAAATGTATTTAATTACTATTTATTTTTAATTCCAAAAATTATAAAATAATCAAAAAATATTTGAGGAAGAATCAAATGGTTTATGGATTTGATAAATCATCCATAGATCTATAATATATTCAATATTTATGAACAAATCACTAGAAAATGTAAATAATTAATATTTATTATTTAATTTTGAAAATTTCAAAAAAAAATATTATACAAGAAATTTCAAATGTTATATGGATATGATAGATCATCCATAGATTTCTAACATATTAAGTCCTTACATGTAAATAAAAAAAAGAGATTTTCCAATTTTCTTTTTTTTTATTTTATATTTTCCAATTTTCTTCATAAATAAAAAAATCATAGATATACTCGTATAACCGAAAAAAGTGTGATTTTTAACATGAGAAATGTAGATCAACTAAGATAAAAATATTTCCAAGTACAACCCGGACCATGATCACCGACCTTGCTAGGTAACTCACCCCACATCCCCACCAAAGACACATTTATATTAGATTTCAAACATAAAAAACCCCCATAAATACATTCTTCATATTTCTCCCATTCTATCAAAGCTAACAACAGAACAAGAAATGTTCAAAGGTTCAAGACAAAACTAGGGGGAGGTTTCATTATTTGTTGAAAACCTAAGTCCGCGTTTGGTGGTGGTGGTGGGGGGGGGGGAGGTTTGATTAGCAGAAAATAAGAGAGAAAGTTGAGATAAATTCTTAAGAATTTGCTAAGAACTTTGCCTCAACTTTCTGTTGTTTTTCTGTGAAAGCAAACGCAACCTTTATAATCCCTCTTCGGAGTTTACCAAACCGAAACCGAATCCTATTCAGCCTTACTCCCACCGCGTTGTGGTCGACCCGACCCAAATACGCTCCTCATTCCAATCCCATCACACGGAAATCCATCTCCGAAGGAAACTCCCTGCCCTTGAGGCCTTGATGAAGGTTTTTCCTCGAACGCAAAATCTCCTCTCTTCGTGACTTTCGTCTCAGCAGAAAAAAAAATAAACAAGGCTCCTCGGCAATAATTCTCCGTTGCTGTTTCTCTCCGGCGACCAGGAACGGAAGATCTTCTCCTCTGTCGAGCACAAATAAGAAGAAATCGATCGGTGGTTATCTGCAATGGCCGGAGCAGCAGCGCAGAATACCCAATTCACCCAGCAATTCCTAAGCAGCGTCCTCTCCCAGCGAGGTCCATCGGCTTTGCCCTACACCGAAGACGTCAAATGGCTAATCCGACAACAACTCCTCTCCCTCGTCAACACTTACCCCAGCCTCCAGCCCAAGACGGCCACCTTCACTCATAACGACGGCCGAACTGTAAATCTCCTCCAAGCCGAAGGCACCATCCCCATGTTCTATCAGGAGGTCATGTACAACATCCCTGTCGTCATCTGGCTCATGGAGTCTTACCCTCGCCAGCCCCCCTGCGCGTACGTCGCTCCAACTCGGGACATGATCATCAAGCGCTCCCACCCCCATGTTAATCCCTCCGGTCTCGTCTCCCTCCCTTATCTCCAGAATTGGATCTACCCAAGTTCCAATCTCGTCGATTTGGTCCGAAATCTCAGTCTTACCTTCGGTCGCGACCCCCCTCTTTATACCCGCCAAAGACCAGCGCCACCTCCGGCAAACCCTATCTGTACCCCTCCTGACAATTCTTCTGTGATCTCGGCGTCTTCGTCGGCCTCAGCTCGTCCTGGGATTCCGCCCAGGATTTACTCTTCATTGTCTCCCTACGGTGGGAGGCTCCCGCCATCGCCTCAGCACCATCGGCATCATACGGAAGACCCATCGGAGGTTTTCCGGAGAAATGCAATTGACAAGCTTTTGAGTAACTTACATGCCGATATCGATGCGTCGAGGAAGAATAGAGAGACCGAGATGGATGGGCTTTTTAGTGCCCAGGCGGTTTTGCGGCAGAGGGAGGATCAGCTTTCCCAAGGGTTGAGGGAGATGCAGGATGAGAAGGAGGATTTAGAGCAGCAATTGCAGATGGTTCTGATGAATTCGGATATTTTGGAGGCATGGTTGAGGGAGAACGAGTCGAAGATGGCGAACGTAAAGAAAGTGGATATAGATGATGTTTTTGAGCCTACTGATGCTCTCTCGAAGCAGATGCTCGAATGCAGTGCATCAGATTTGGCTATAGAGGATGCCATTTATTCATTGGATAAAGCGGTTCATGAAGGGTCAATTCCCTTTGACCAGTACCTAAGGAGCATCAGGTCGCTATCGCGTGAGCAGTTCTTCCACCGTGCTACTTCTTCAAAGCTTAGGGCTACACAGATGCAGACTCAAGTTTCTAACATGGCAGCTCGCTTGTCGCAGTATGTCAATTGTTGACAATTCATTGGTATCTTATGGTTCCCCCATTTACTGTTATACGGATACCCTGGAGATTATGTTTCTTTAATGCTTAGTTAGTTGTGATATTTTTGTATTTCTTTCTCCTTGTATAAGTCATGGCTTTTGGGTTTTTCTTCTTGTATTTGTATTGTGAGGAAAGTACTAGTTGCTATTGAACAATTTATAACTACAGAATAGGTGATATATGGCGATGAATTCTTTTTTGTCAAATTCATCTATAGTGATTTCTTTATCTGATTACAATTTCAATGCTAATTTTGTTTGAAGATACTGTAGTTAACCAGATATAGGATATGCATTTTTCTTTGGATGTCACCCTGATTATCAGTATTCGGAATCTGGGATTGATGTTTAAGAGGACTTCATATTTGTAGCACCAAATTAAGGGCATTTAACCAGTTTGATTACATCCTAGATTCTGTACTCTCTGCACAACCTACACCAATGAAACCAACTTTAATACATATTTTAAGTAGCATACAGGTGGTTGCCATCTCTGTCATAGTATTTGTAGTGTTGAGTAACTGTCCAAGAAAATATAACTTAATTATATCCTAGTTAGATAGACGACTTATTATGGTGCACATGTACATCATCATCATCTAAGCCTCATACCAACTATATGGGGTCACCTTCATATATACAAGTACTGCAAAATTTTATCAATTTGCTTAGTTGTCAATAGATGTAGCCCTGGAGAGAGTGAAGTGTAGGAAATGATTTATGGACCTGATTCCATGTAGGTAAGATAAAATGATAATGAAACTGGGTGAAACTGGTTGAATGATATTGACTTTTAAATCAGTTCGAACATCATACAGTTCTTGTAGTAGACTATATGAGAACACTCTCTATATGAGGAGAAAGATTTTCTCTTACAATTTGGATCCTTTGTCGTACATTGTTTGTGAATATAGTTTATCAACTGATGCCCTTGAGTTACCTGACATTGACAGTTTTGAAATAGTTTTAACAACTCAACTAAGCCCTATCCCAACTATTTGGAGTCAGATACATGAATATTGTTCCTCTGTCAAGTTATCAGGCTTTCCTCATTAATATGGCTGACTTGGTTTTCAGCCTTCTCCTTGTCTATATGAGACACTCAGCTTGTGCTAAATAACTCCATAGTGGTCCAATCAATAGACAATTGGACTAGAACAATTGTGAAGAGGTTCATTTCCTCTTTAGGAAAAGACTATATGAGAACACTCTCTATATGAGGAGAAAGATTTTCTCTTACAATTTGGATCCTTTGTCGTACATTGTTTGTGAATATAGTTTATCAACTGATGCCCTTGAGTTACCTGACATTGACAGTTTTGAAATAGTTTTAACAACTCAACTAAGCCCTATCCCAACTATTTGGAGTCAGATACATGAATATTGTTCCTCTGTCAAGTTATCAGGCTTTCCTCATTAATATGGCTGACTTGGTTTTCAGCCTTCTCCTTGTCTATATGAGACACTCAGCTTGTGCTAAATAACTCCATAGTGGTCCAATCAATAGACAATTGGACTAGAACAATTGTGAAGAGGTTCATTTCCTCTTTAGGAAAAAAACAATTTGAGAATTGCATTGGAACAGTTGTGGGGGAAAATTAGAACAGTTTTGCAGGAGAAGAGTTTTACCTTGATGACAGTTTCCAGGTTTGTCAAAATAGTGAGGGTGACCTGGGTAAGGATTTAAAAAGGGTTTTTGAAGAGTTCTGGTGAAGACTGTGGAGACTCTAGGAGAAGAGGTTAAAGCACCATTCTAACAAGAAGACAAAAATGATAAAAAATTCTCATTTGATTCGTGTAACCAAGGTTTTCTCGCACTTGAAAGACGACCTACATGTGGCAGGCCCATAAAAGAAGTTTAAGAGGGCGTATGAGAAGAAGGATGTGAAGGACAAGATCTATTGTCATAGGGTTGGAAGAAAAAACTTAAAACCTGATCAAATTCAAAAAATTGCAGGTCGGATTTGGATTTAATCCAAGGATCACACTTAGTAAATCCATTTTCTTATTGGATCCAATTGGATCTATACTAACAATCGGATTTGTTAAGAATCCAATCCAATTCAAATGTTAATATTTGTTGTTTTGCTGCAAAACCTACTTGGAATTAAGGTTTGAGGAGTTTAATTGAAGAAAGAACCCATTGCAATCCCAGGGCTCCATCATTAAATTGCTTTATTGTTGCAGTATGGAAGAATCATTTCAAAAGCAAGAACATCAAACATAGAGCCATATTTGACTGATGAAAAAACCCACCACTTGCAGATTCAGGTATCATTTCTACTTTGATTCCATTTCATGTTTAAAATCTGGGATTGAATATCCAATTCCTTATAGCTTAGGTTTTCCCCCAACTGCTGTATGGTAGGTTTGAGTTTAATTTGTTTAGCTTTTAAAGCAAATTCATAGCTCATCTTTATTATGTTCTCTTAATAGCTCTACCTATATGTTGTTTTGATATGTTTATGTATTGTTACTATTTTTCTTTAATTTTTTTTGAACATTTATGGAATGGAGATGAAGGTATTTATGCATAAAATTGAGTTCTTAATGATTGAATCTTTATATTAATTGGGTAATAATTTTGTTATTGAGGAAGAACTTTGGATTAAGACATGGAAGTGAGGTTGCATTTGGTTAGAAGAAGTGCTAATTCCTTGGCTGATTCTTTAGCCAAACTACGGGTGGGGAGAGATTAACATTTTTGGGCACAGTTGTAATCCAAAATAAAGAGTTTATGGGTGAGAGATAAGAGGGCTTATCTCTCTATGACTTTATTCTCAATTTCTACTCACTTTCTCCATTAATGAAATTCACAGTTACTGTCTTAAAAAAGAAAAAGAACTTTGGGTTAGGAAATTATTTCTTGTATTTGTTTTTCTGCAACTTTAGAGGGTCCATAAGTATTGAATTTTTGGGATAAAATGAGAATGGATCTGATTATTGATGCTTAACTGTTTTTTTTTTTTTTTTTTGCAAATAAGAAATATATAATCATAGTAAAGTTGTTGGACTTTTCTGTTTTTGACCAGTTATCCCATTGTAGAAATGGGAATACAGAAGTAAATTATGCTTCTACCACTGTGTTTTATTTCTTCTCCATAGATTCTGGTTAGCCCCTTTTCTTTTCATAATAATAAAAGATTAAAGAAATAGAACTATGCAGAGGGAAAGGTAGTCTCTATTGGGAAGGGTGGGCAAATAAAAAAAGTAACAAATTTCAATGGAAACCAATCTCCAGTCAGTGAGCAATTTCCTAGAACCTGCTTTTGGCAAGAGAGAACATGATGCTGGTCAATTTGGGAACCCAAATGATACGATGTTTATGCAGGATCCAGATGTATTTATCACCTTTCATCTTTTCTCCTCTTGTCAAATTTGAACTGATGGCAGACAGTAAATAATAACTAAATCCTAAGTTCCTTCAGTAAGAAACCTTCTTTATTCCTTGGATTGGTGATCCGCCTAACTGGCTTGTAGATGTTTTATGGATAGTAGGAATGCAACTCGGGTTGGCCTGAGTTTGCATTTTCATCACTTCAGGTTTGGGCCTTCAGGCTGGTGCTCATTCAAATTTTGACAAAAGCCCATTCCAAGCCCACCCAAGTTGCACCCTTAAATTGATTAGACTCAGTTTTATGCTTCACAATTAGTCTTTACTTAGAAAAAGATGTCTTGCCAGCTTGTTAATAATGTTGATAAGAACTACCAAGGGCCCAATGCTTTGCAGCCATGTTCACTTGTTTAAACTAGAGCATTCATAGGAGTAGGAGCCCTATTTTATCTATTTACATGAGAAGAGGATGCTCAGAAAGTGACAAACCAAAGAGAAGTACTATTACTCTTCAGGAGTTGGGACTAACTTGGTTCTTCCTCAAAAGATAAAAAGTACTATCTTGAGATCTTACATCACCTGAGGTTGGACAAACTCTGGATATTCTTCTTCTAGTTTCTTGCTTTCTTCCACCTCTTCCTGATTTTCTTCTTTTTTCTTTTCTTTGTTTTTATTTTGTAATTAAGAAATGATAAGAATTGAAATATGAGAAGGGGATAAAAAGTTGAGACGGGAGGGGGGGTGCTACCAAGGATTTAAATATCGATATGATACGTCTGATACGGGGCATATTGCATCGGTATTGGCTAGAGGGGATACGTGAACTGCTACGACTAAACCCGTATTCCCTGAATCGTGCGTATCAGAGATAGGGCTGTTCACGGGTTGGTTTAATAGGTTTTGTTCAACCAACCCGACCTGGTTGGGTTACTTAAAGAGCAAACCGAAACCAACCTGCCATTAAGGAAAACCGACCCAAACATGAAAGGTCGGTTTATCGGCTTAATCGGTCAGTTTATCATTGGAGTCAATGCGACTTGGTCCAATGCGTTCCAAAACTACAAGTTTCAGTTCAAGTTTTATTTTTGGCCCATTACACACCATGATTAAGGCTGCATTTTCCATTTGGCATTCATAGATACTCATAAGACCAATGGGCTTGTGATTGGCTGAATGATTCAGCTACAGTAACAATAGCAGTCTAGCAAAATCTCTCCCACAATGGCTGCTAAAAAATCTTAAACTTGTAACTAAGTTACTGAACATCATTTCATCCATAAACTGAACTGAACATCACTAATAAAGCTTAAATCATAGGGATTACCTAATTAGGGACAGACTAGGAAATCAGAAGCTAACTCAGTTCGGTTTGGTTCAGTTTTGGTTTTCACACATGAAAATCGAATCGAACCGAATTATCGGTTTGTTCCTCTTCACAACTCGAAACGACCGGTTGTGATGAAAAACCGACCAAATCAGGTTGGGTTGGGCCGGTTTGGTCAGTTTAGCATTGTTTGTGAACAACCCTAATCGGAGCGATACACATTCGTATCGGCCCATATCGTGTTGCATCAACTAATACACATCGATACGGGACGATACACATTATGTGTTTCTCATGTGTTTATTTGTAAAAAATGTGACTGAAATGATTCGAACGCAAATCAACCAGCGTTAAAGCCTTATTCGCACCCTTGATCCACTAGGCCACCTTTCACCTTATGAAAGTAAATGAAATAAAATAATATTTTCTCAATTCTAGTGTTCACATGTAATGCAGACTAATAACATACGCTTGTGTTTAACAATTCCAACAAAATAAAAAAATAATATTCAAAACTAAAGCCAGCTTCCTAGTTTGGACTATGGCTCTTAATAAATGCCTTTCCAAGGAGAACCTCGTGAGCAGGGGATTTCAGATTTCGGACCTAGTCTTGCAGCTTATGTGGGTGCAGTGCTGAATCTACTGATCATTTGTGTATCCACTGCCCGTTTTCTGCTCAGTTGTGGAACCACTTTCTCAACTCCTTGAAGGTTTGCTGTGTGATGCCAAGGTCAGTAAAAGAGCTGTTATGCTGCTGGCATATTTTGGGCTTGAGCAAGAAAAAAGAAGACTTTATGGAAGATGATTCCAAGTGCTGTAATTTGGTGTATCTGGACCGAGAGGAATAGAAGGGTGTTCGGTAACAAGTTTCTAAGTCTGGAGGGCTTAACCCAGAAGTTAGTGGGCAAGCTGATTTCTTGGTTGTCTGTGGTGGCAGATTTTAGAAACTGTAATGTGTCAGATGTATTATTTTCTTTGTCTTGATGGCTTGTGTAATTGCTGAATAGATCAGTCAGCCTGTTTTGGGACTGATCTCAGCCTCTTGTGTGTATTTCATTCTCAATAAATATTACTTTACCTTTTCCAAAAAAAACTAATATTTTATAAACTAATAGAATAAATAATTTTTTAAATCCACATTTTTTTTTTGATAGGAAACATAACTTTCATTAGATAATTGAAAAGATTACAGGCTTACCACCCACAAAAAGGATGGAAAAAGAAAATAAAAAACTTACAAACAGGCCCAGAACAAAGCCTCCCTAGTAACTCCTTGCTTAGCTGAAGTGTCAGCCATTCCATTTGCCTAACCTTCTTACCCAATTAAAGTGCACCCCCGTCTCCCTTGCCAAGCTAATAATCTCTCTTAGAGGCTGTCTAAGAGACCACACTCCCAGGTTTCCAGTTTGCATCCACCCTATTACCAACTTGGAGTCGTACCTGTTCATGGGCCCGGCTGGGCCGGGCTGGGCTCGGGCCGGGCTTTCACTTGTCACTAATGAAAATATACTAGGCCTGAGCCCGAACCCGGCCCGACCAATGAGCCTATAACTTGGGCCTGAGCCCGCCCTTGGTAAAAAGCCTGAAACCCAAGCCCGAGCCCGAAGCCCGACCTAATTGAAAAAAAAAAACAAATTTCCCTATTCAAATTAGAATTAAAAATTCAGATAGTATTTTTTTTTCTATTTAAATGAACAATGGGCCTACAAGATGGTATTTTTCCCTTTCTTTTATATTTTAAAACACAATTTTACATTTTTAAATAAAAAAAATATTCAAATGGATATAATCACATAACTAATTTTAAGTTTAATATTAGGTCGGGTCGGGCCGGGCTATTTTGACAAAACCCGAGCCCGGCTCGAATTTATTGTGGGTCGGGCTTTTTGGCCCGAATTTAAGCCCGCGGGCCTATAAGCATGTTCAAGCCCGTCCGGGGGTCGGGCCGGGCCGGCCCATCGGGCCACCCGGCCCATGAATAGGTCTACTTGGAGTATCCTTCCACTTCTAATTGCTGCATGCCCCATTGTTTCGCCAATTTCAAACCTTGAAGTAAGGCCATTATTTCTGCCCTTAATGAGTCTCCCACCCCAATTGGGCCCGAGTAGAGGGCCAAGACTTTTCCTTCCTCATTTCTGTATACACCCCCAACTCCCAACGAACCTAGATTGCCCAAGGAGCTTCCATCAAAGTTTAGCTTCACCTTGAACTGAAGTGGTGGTACCCAACAATCTTGTACCACAGGGGAGGAAGGCGAGGATATAGCTATAACAATCCAATTTCTAATTAAGTCTGTTGAGGAGAAATCCTTGAAGAGATGATGTACTTTAATCTAAAGAAATTTATACGAATAAAGATAGTAATAATATAATAATTATTTTAGTACTTAATATTTATAAATTTGAACATGATATGTATCTTAAAATTTTATAAATTATTAATTAATATTTTAGTTTGAACCAATTTAATAATAGAATAATTATTGAATTTGTTAAATCCATTAATCTACGTTTATATCAAAAAATGATTTTTTTATCTCAAAATTTATGGAAATAAAAATTATTTTGTTTGTTAAAAATTATGAATTTGCATATGATGTGTATCTTAGAAAATTTAATATATTTGATATATTTTAAGTTAATATTATATACTTTTATAAATTTTTAATTGGTATTTTAATTACATATTTATTGTACTGTTGCATGTTTAAATACTTAAGAAATTATTTTTCTACATATATATTTTTTTAACTGAGAAAAACATCAGTGTACATTTTGTCAAAAAAAAAAAGAAAATGTAACTGCATGTTCAGTTCTGGTTCTGTGGTTTTGTCCCGATTAACAAATTGCTATAAGAGTGCTATTTGTTGGTTGAGATGATAATAGGTGATGACTCAAAACTAGGTAATAGACATCCATAGTTGAAAGGCAAGCATTATCTGAACACCCTCCCTCCACTCTGGGATTTCCTTCTAATGCAGGTTTACTTTTTTTTTTTCTGCTGTATTAATCTTTACAGTGAAGAAGGTTTTAAGAAGAGAAATGTATATCTTTTAAATACTGTTCTTTTTATGTGAAAAAATTGTCCGTGTGCCATATTTAGTGAGAAAATCCAATTTCTCCCAGTGCTCCTAAGTATGTCTAACTTAGGGATGTCAATGGGTTAAGGTCTACCTGACAGACCAAACCGATTATGTCAGTTCTGGTTTTGTGGGTATCCTTGGAGTGGCATCCAAAGTACCAATAAGCTCCATTTAATTAATTCCTTGCTGAACATGTATCCTTTCCCCTAGGGGTGAGCATGGGTCAGTTTGGTTCGGTTCCACGGCAGAACTTGGAACCTATCTTGTAGGGGTCAGTTCCAGGTTTTTGGAACAAGAACCTACCCTGTGAAGGTTGGTTCTGGCCTTGGCGGTTCCGGGGTTGGTTCTAGGGTCTACCCATGGAACCTGTTCTTTCTTTACTCTCCCCCTTCAAAAAAAAAAAAAAAGGAAACATGTCCTTTAAAAACCTGATTTTCAATAATGATAATATATAGTTTAAAACTTATATTATCTTTATTAATTAAATTGACAGTCCATTTGGTTCACAGGAATAGGGGCCCGGAATTGGAATCAGAATGGTCCAAGTGTTTGGTTGGGCAGAATCGGAATCCGATACCCATTTTGGGTGGAATGGTAATCCCCCATTTGAGGGGACGGTCATTTCCGACCCACTCCCCCGGAATCGGAATCCCACTCCCACTATTTAATATAAGGAAAAACCAAAATAACAAAAAAAAAACCCCTCAAACATTTCTCTATCCGATTCAAACTTTCTAACCCCCACTCCTCTCTCTCTCTCTCTCTCTCTCTCTCTCTTCATCATTCCCTCCTTTGGCAGGTGAAGTTTGAAATACTGATCAGAACTGAAACTCCGGTGACAGTGATGATGAGGTAAATCATCGCCGATTTTTCTCTCCTCTTTCCTATTCTTCTTCTTCCTCTCCTCTCTCACTTTATTTTTTCATTCCTCCCCGTTTTTTTTCACTGCAGACTAGACCAGACCATAGCAAGGTATATTTTCCTCAATTTTCCTTCTAGCAAAGTATTTTTTACATAGATCTTTAGTAGAAGGTCTGAAATGCATGTTAAATTTGGTTGTTTCTACTTGACCTCGAAATGCATGTTAAATTTAGCAGTTCTTTCAAATATTAAATGTGTTTTAATTTTTTTCCCAATTTCAGTTTGGAATGCATCCATATATGAGTAGAGTAATTTGCTTGTTAGTTCTGTATGGTGTTTTGAATTTTTCTATGTTTATTCTGTTGTTTACCTGATTCAGTTCTTTGTAGCTAATAAGTCTGAAAGATCTCTATCAAGTTGATCAGAGTACAATAACATTCTAATCTATTTTCAAATTAGATAGAAGTCTGATCAAACATTAATAATGACAATTAATTAAGGGATTTTAGAGTCAAACAAACAACCACTTTATCCTGATTTTTGTCTGGATTGGTGTCATGTTTCTTTTCTATTTTCTTTTCTATTTAACACATATATCTTTTCTATTTAAGTAAGGAGCACTGGTTCTAACACAATATTACAGATCAGCAACCTTAACCTAAGTATAAAGATAGAAATACCCCTACGCTAACACTCCCTCTCAAGCTTGGAGTATATCATATACTCCCAGCTTGTTACATATGTAGTTCACTCTTCCCTGACTCAAGCCTTTTGTAAATGAGTCTGCCCACTGGTTTCCTGTATTAACATATGCAGTGTCTAGCTCTCCATTCATCACCTTCTCCCTCACAAAGTGACAGTCAACCTCAATGTGCTTGGTTCTTTCATGAAACACTAGATTAGAAGAAATATGAACTGCAGCCTGATTGTCACAATAGAGCTTCATTGGAGTATTGATGTTGTACCCTACTTCCTGTAGAAGGTTCCTTAGCCATGCTAATTCACAAGTAGTATGCGCCATAGCCCTATATTCTGCTTCTGCACTATTTCTTGCCATGACTGTCTGCTTCTTACCTTTCCATGTCACCAGGTTACCTCCCAGGAAAGTGCAATAGCCTGTGGTGGACCACCTATCAGACATAGAGCCGACCCAGTTAGCATCAGAATAACCCTTCTATTTCAAGTTTTTCGCCACTTTTGTATATCAAACCGCGACCTGGAGTCCCTTTTAAATACCTCACAATTCTCAGAACTGCATTCCAATGAGGAATCAGAGGTTTCTGCATGAGCTGACTCACCACACTAACCGCAAATGAGATGTTTGGTCTAGTAATGGTTAGGTAGTTCAGTTTACCTACAAGTCGTCGGTATCTGCCAGGGTCTTCAAACACTTCACCCATATCACTGCTTAGCCTAGTATTTGTGTCCATGGGTGTTGTAATCTGAAGAGCTATACTCGAAGTAGCAAGGAAGAGAAGAGAACCACAGAACTGAAGAGAATGTCGAACTGTACTATCCAGTCAACCAGTCCTTTATTTATAGATGAATATAGTACAAGGTACAAGAAATTACTGGGATGCCCCTGATTAGTGAAGGGACACCCAGATGACTTAAATCATTAAACTGGATTAGGCCCATTAACACAGGCCCAGTTACAAGACAAGTTAAACATAAGAATGGGCTAATAAGAACTCTTATCAGTCGAGCATCACTCTAACACTCTAACAGGTGTTTCAGTTGGTTTAGCACCCAACAAGCCTATTTCTTCTAGCAAATCAAGCACATATTTCCTCTGGCACAGATTAATACCATACTTAGATCTTGCTACCTCTATCCCCAAGAAATATTTTAGTTTACCAAGATCCTTTGTCTGAAAATGATCCTGTATATAATTCTCGGTAATAACAATATCATCTACATACACCACCAACAGTATTTTTCCTCCCGAAGAGTCATGACTGAATACAGAATGATCAACTTGGCACTGTTTCATACTAAACTTCTTTACTACCTCATTGAACCTACCAAACCATTCTTGAGGAGACTGTTTAAGCCCATATATAGCCTTTCTTAATCTACACACCTTACCATCCTCCCCCTGAGTAACAAACCATGGAGGTTGCTCCATGACTGAATACAAAATGATCAACTTAGCACTGTTTCATACTAAACTTCTTTACTACCTCACTGAACCTACCAAACCATGCTCGAGGAGATTGTTTAAGCCCATATATAGCCTTCCTTAATCTGCACACCTTACCATCCTCTCCCTGAGCAACAAACCCTAGAGGTTGCTCCATGTAGACCTCATCGAGTAAGTCACCAACCCTTTCCGTCAAAAGAAATTTGGTGTAGGCCAGTTCCCCCAAAAATTATGGCTTTTTGTTGGGAAGTTTTCCATGAGAAGGTAAACACTTTAGACAACCTACAAAAGAGAAGACATTTTCTCTGTATTTCTCCTAATTGGTGTATCCTCTGTAGAGCTCATGGTGAGGATTGTTACCATCTATTGGTATCTTGTCCCTTTTCTGCAGACCTTTGGGCTTGGCTACTTTCGTTGTTTGGGGGTAGTTGGAGTCTACCAGCAAAAGTTCACATGCTCTTCAACCATTCTACATTTTATTGGCCTACAAAAATAGGGAGAATTATGTGGAGATGTGATCGTGCTGCCTTGACTTGGACTCTTTGGGAAATAAGGAATCTCAGAATATTTCAAGATAAGGAAAGGAACAGCCAAGATTTGAAAGACCGTGTGTTAAACAGGGCAATACATTGGCTGAAGACCTTGGAAATCTTTCATCAATTCTCCTTTAATGAAATTTGGAGAAATTGGTCAGCAGTAGTAAGGTGTTCATCTCTAAAGGATGAACTTTGATGGAAGCAACATGGGTAATCTAGGATTATCCGGAGTGGGGGGTGCTTTGAGAAGTGAGAAGGGAGAGATTTTGTTGCTCTACTTAGGTCCCTTGGGAATTGGGAATTCCATCAGGGCAGAACTTTTAGCTGCAGTACAAGGGGTCCAATTTGCAAACCAACTGGGGGTACAACACCTAATAATCGAGGGGGATTCCAAAGTGGTGGTGGGTTGGTTGAAAAATTCTGAAGAGGCTATGTGGCGATACAAGAATGAAATGAAGAAATTTAGTTGGTTGACAAGGAATATGTTGGTCACTATATAGTGGGTGGGGAGATCAGCAAATACCTTGTCAGATGTGTTAGCTAAGCAAGGGGTAAATAGGGAAGAATTATTTTGGGCTCAGTTGTGATTCTTGTTTTTCTTTCCTAGTTTACTTGTAAGTTTCAAGGAGGGCTGCAGCTTGCGCCTCTCGTTGGGATGATGTATGAACTCACTCTAATTTGCTTCTGAACCAATAAACTTATTATTATTCATAAAAAAAAGATATCGAGCTGATATAGCGACCAATCGTACATAGCTGCAAGAGAGATCATAACACGAACTGACCCTATCTTAGCAATTGGTGAGAAGGTCTCTGTGTAGTCAATACCATAGGTTTGGGAGCATCCTTTTGCAACCAATTGCGCTTTCAGGCGTTCAACACTACCATCAGGCAGATACTTAACTGTATAAACCCATTTACAACCAACAGCTTGCTTCCTAGGAGGAAGAATCGTGAGGTCTCAAGTATCATTATGATGAAGGGCTGAAAGTTCTTCCATCGCACGACACCACCCTGGAGAGGCAAGGGCTTCCTGGACATCCTTAGGGACAACAATTGATGATAACAAAGTGACAAACTGGTGATGGGAGGCGGAAAGGTGAGTAAGTGAAACATAATTAGAAATAGGATGAAGGGTGCAAGCTCAGATGTTGGGGTTGGGTCTGGAGCCGAATCTGTCGACAGAGATGTAGCCGGAGGAGTAGTAGTTGGTACGTGTGGGCGATGTGTATACACATGACGGATAGGTGGGCGCTCAATAGGTGGTGGCACCGGAGGCAAAGATTTGGTCACGGCTAGAACAAGGGGAAGATGGTTGGCAACGAGAAGTGGAAGAGGAGGAGGTGATGAAGAGGAAGAAGCATCACCGGACCCCAAAAAGAACTGAGTAGATTCAAAGAAGGTGACATCAGCACACACAAAGGACCGTCGAGAACTAGGATGGTAACACTTATACACTTTCTGGGCCTGAGAATAGCCAAGGAAGATGCACTTGAGAGAACGGGCATCGAACTTGTCGTTCCCGGGACCCAGATTATGGACGAAGCAGACACACCCAAATACCATAGGCATAAGAGGGAACGGAGACAAGGCGGGAAACAAGATTGTAAACGGAGAATGACCATCAAGGATGAACGTGGGCATCCGATTAATCAGAAAGCAAGAGGTAAGCACCGCATCACTCCAAAAGGGTTTGGGAACATTCATGCGATGCATGAGGGATCATGCTGTTACTCAGAGATGGCGATTCTTTCTCTCAGCCACCCCGTTTTGTTGTGGGGTGTAGATGCATGAGGTCTGATGTATAATGCCGTGTTGGTCCAGGTATTCTTGAAATGATGAGGATACGACCATTATTAGAACGGAAAACTTTAATATGAATGCCAAATTGATTACGAATCTTAGCATAAAATTTTTGAAAAATGGTAAACAATTCACTTCTTTCTTTCATTAGATAGAGCCACGTCATCCTTGAAAAGTCATCTACAAAAATGACAATATCTATATCCATTATATGACATCACTTTATAAGGAGACCCCAAACATTGGAGTGAATCAAAGAAAAATGACTCGACACACGGTTATCAACCCTAGAACTAAAGGGAACACGATGGTGTTTACCAAACTGATACGACTCACAATCCAAAACAGAAAGTTGACTCAAAGATGGAACTAAAGACTTCAAGACTTTTAGCGACGGATGACCAAATCGGCAGTGCCACTGGAGAGGAGAAAGGGATGACTGGAGAGTTGTTGAAGTTCTTCCACCATTGTCAAGATAATACAGTCCACTAGCTTCATGCCCTCCACCAATCTTCGTCCCCATCTTGAGATCCTGAAAAACACACATAGAGGGATAAAAAGTAATGGAGCAGTTAAGTGATTTGGTCAACTTACTAACAGACATAAGATTAAAAGGCAATTTAGGAACATACAAAATTGAGAAGAGGGATACAGGGTCTAGGTCAACATTACCAACACCACAAATTGAGGATGTGGAACCATTAGCAAAGGTGACTGATTGTGATGTTGAGCAATGAGATAGGGAAGAAAAAACACCTGGAGTTCCAGCCATGTGATCGGAGGCTCTAGAGTCAATGATCCAGGGATTGGGTGTGGATGCCAAACAAGCCATACCTGAGTGAGTGAAAGTCGTCGTGTTCTGCTGTGATTGGATAAACCTCTCATATTCATCATAGGGAACACTCACCATTTCCTTCACAGGACCATCTATGGATGTAGGAGGTATCTGATCAAATGAACAATTCTCCTGTCTGAAGCTGGAACTGGTGTTACTAGTCACGACATGATTGGCCTAGGTTGAGGGTGGACCATGTAGATAATAGCAATAGTTAATGGTATGTCCATCCATACCACAATGAGTGCACCTCCTCGGGCCTGAGCCATGTCCTCTACCACGGACTCCCCCTGAATCTCTGCCCCCAATACAACCACCACCACGATTATAAGTTGGCCCACTATTGCCACTTCGGCCATACACCGGACCACTACTACCACCACGACCAAACTGAGCTCCTCGAGCCCCACTTCTAGCACCACGACCTCTCGACACAACAAAGGCAGATCTATCTGAGATATTAGAGTTCTTAGTAGATCCGATAGAAGTCCTCCGGAGTTGAGCAAATACCTCTTCTAAAGAGGGGAGAGCTGATCCTCCTAGTATCTGAGCCCGTACTGTGTTTAGATTTCAGTTTCACCAAAAATCTAGTCACATCAAGTTGTTCTCTCTGTTGTTGCTGAATCTTGACATCAGAAGTGAGAGGGTGATAGACATTCAACTCGTTATGTATGTTTCTCATACTAGCATAGCACTCCTCAAGACTCTGATTGCCCTGTTGTATATTAGAGTACTCCTGATACAGCTGATACACTCTGGTTGTATTGTCCTGACCTGAATACAATTTCTTCGCATGGTCCCACACATCTTTGGCAGTGTCAAGAAACATGAAGTTTACACTAATCCTGGGTTCCATACTATTCCATAACCATGTGATGATCTGAGCATCCTCTTGCTCCCAATCTTCATACTTGTGAGAGTCAGTGGAGGGTTTTCTCCTCTCTTATATGTTTTACCTTCTTCTTTGCCTTCGGAAAGACTTCAACAAATTTAGCCTAAGGCACATAATTCTCTCCATTTAGTTTAATGGAGGTCATCTGAACATTCAGGTAGTCTATAGGCACCATCACATTAGGTTTACAATCACTGTTATCTTCCATTCTGTTATCACCGATTCTGCACACTTGCTGAATTCTATTACCACTGAATTCTGCACACTGCACACGACTAGATCACACTCATCACACTGATTTCAGCACTTGTTGCTGAAAAGTGTACTCTTTACACCACAAACCCTACTCGTACGGCTACCTGAAATCTCACCACTATATGATCACAACTCTTCCTTTGAAATACACAAAAATAGTATAAACCCTAGCATGCCACTGTCCGAAACCCCAACATATGATCTGAAACATACTTCCTATTTGATCCACAACAGAAATCATGCACAGAAATCTCTTACCTTATCACTGAAGGAACAACCACACGAGCAGAAAATCAGTCCGCACAAGACGGCCACTGCACCACACAGATCGGCCCTCTTCTCTTCATCGATTAGGGGAGGGCGATCTTAGAAACCACAGCAACCGACCATACAAGACACGACTGGAGGCATAGAAACCTCCAAGGGGAGAGGGCGATCACTCCTTCTCAGCCCTTTCCCTTATCTCCGGTCGAATGTAGGAAAATCAAGAGAAACCCTAGATAGGGTGCGCAGAGAATAGAAATCTAGGCAGATTCGAGTAGCTCTTACCATGTTATGATTTGGCCTGCCTTGGAGTTCTATTTGTGTGAGATCAGTCACGTAGAGAGAGGTAGAAAGGTGGAAGAAAGAGAGAGAGAAAAGAAGAAAATCTGGTTCGAACTGGAAGTCAGAACATAACTCCCATTCGGCCAGACATGTGCTTTTATTATTAAAAATAATGGAAAAGACATATGTGCCCTTATTTAAGTAAGGAGCACTGGTTCTAACACAATATTACAGATCAGCAATCTTAACCTAAGTATAAAGACAGAAATACCCTTACGCTAACAAATCCCTTACAAAAGTTCCAACTGTACCCAAATCTTGCACTAATTTAACTGCAAGACCCCCATCAATGACAATGAATTTGCAGATTCATTGTAGATGGGTGTATTTGTAGTTTTTTCTTTAGCATTCACCTAAAATATAGGCATAGATTCTAACCCAAGTTAGTTTTAGTTTTTTAGTTGATGTACTCAATCTAAATTGGATTAATTTTATTTGTTCTGGATTCTTTCTCTAAGAAAATCTAAATAATTATAGTTTTTTTCAATTTTTGAAACATATAATCAGATGAACAACTGTTTGGAAGTTTTTATTTCATCTACAAGTAGTGTTGTATTGATACCATGATAAAACAGCATGCTCTTTATTGGATCAATTTGATCCTCTTTGGAATCGGAAGCCCAAAAAGAAGTACCAAATCTGAAAAGAAGAAAAGGCCTAAAAAAGTCTTCTAGCCTCATTCCCATCTCACAAGAGGTTCATGGGAGAAAAATTATCCATATCCAATAGTGATGCCCACAGCTACCTCATCCACCCTCTAGGGCATTTTGATCAATGTATCTAGTAGACAAAAACTCAGTGAGATATATTTGAAAACTCTTTTTTTTTTTATTTTAGTGTCAATTGCTAAATTTCTCTATTTGTTTTCAATTCTTAGATTGTTAACAGCTCCAAATTCAAAAGTAGATGTCTTTCATTAAACTGATGAAAATGTTGCTTTGATTAATTAGTTACTTGCTTCTTTGTTGCTTATTGTATGATTAATGGGTTGCAAATGAACTTGAATGGGATGACTTAATGAATGGGTTGCTTCTTGTATCAATAAATCCCCATTTTCTTGAGTAATTCTTATTTGGATGGATGTGCTTTCACATTTGTTTTTATTTAAACCTAATGTGTTCAATATTATTATACAGAGATGACACGTCTTTCAATTTCAAATAGAAGGCGAAAACGAACTCGCAATATCCGCATTATGTGTGCAGTGATCACAATTTTGATTGTTTTGGTTAATATGTGGTATTGCATTATATTAATGTATTTCAAAATTAGAAGATACGGATCAATAATATCATTAAGTAAATATGGAAGGAGGATGAAAGGGATTGAATATATAAGCAGGCTCACTAGAGAGAATGATGTGTACTGCATGAGTGAGATTCGAATGGATATGAGCACTTTTGATATGTTGTGTGAAATGGTTACAAACATTGGAGGGTTTAAAGGCACTAGAAATGTCAGTGTAGGAAATTGTAGCAATTTTTCTTTATGTATTAGCTGACTATCACAAAATTAGAACTCTTGGTATTGATTTCTTAAGGAATGGGAAAACTATAAGCTGTAAATTTAGTTGGTGTCTCCTAGTTGTATTGAAGTTGCATAGAGTGTTGCTTAAAAACCCTGAACCAATTATCGATGACTGTACAGATGACAAATGGAAATGCTTTAAGGTATTATAATTTGATTATTGCATTGATTTCTATCATTTCATTTTGTATATATATACACAATTTCTTAAATTATAATTTCTTTTGTAGCGTAGAATTGTCTTGGGGCTTTAGACGGTACAACCATACAATGATTCATGTGTCTGTTCTTGTCGAGGACAAACCAAGGTATCAAACAAGAAAGGCAAATATTGCCACCAATGTGTTATATGTATGTTCACCTGACATGCAATTTATTTGTGTTACCTGATTGGGAAGGCTTTGCACATGACAGTCATGTGCTTCGAGATGCAATTTTTAGGCCTAATGGATTAAAAGTCCCTCAAGGTAAATGAATTTGTTAGTATTGATGAGTTAAATAAATCTTAGCATACAATTTCTTTTGACAATTTTTTCGTCCCTTGCATGTCAAGGTCATTACTATTTGATGGATGTTGGATATTGTAATGCAGATGGCGTTTTTGTCTTATATAGCGACCAACGATATCACCTCAGTGAGTGGAAGGATGTGCAACAACCATATGCCGTGGAAGAGTATTTTAACATGAACATGCCAAAGCAAGGAATGCCATAGAAATGTGTTTTGGAATGTTTTAAGCAAATTCAAATTATCATGGCTTATTGTCTTCTACATAATTTGATGAGAAAAATGACTATAGATCCCATGGAGAATGAAGTTAGCCAGGATTATGAAAATGAGAATGATGTTGATGAAGAGGATGATGAAGTGGAATGCATTATTACTATTATCCCAACTAATCAATGGGCCAATTTTAAGAATACCTTAGCTCAACAAATGTTTTACAATTGGAGATCTAGAGCTAGAGTCTAGCTGTGTTATTGTGTTCTATATTTGAGTTGTTTGCTTGTTTAATTATGTGCTTTCTTTTTAATTTGACATGTTCACATGTTTTATTCTCATTTGCTTCTCAGGTATTTTCATGCATTTCTCTGATTTTTTTTTTTTTTGCAAAATTGTTGTAATTTTTGCAAAATGCTTGATATTTTCATGCATTTTTCTGTAAAATTGTTGTAATTTCTGCATTTTCCTATAAAAGTTTTGTATTTTTCTGATTTTTCTACAAAATTTCTGCAATTTCTACAAAATTTCTAGTGTTTTCATCCTTTTCTGAATTTCTGCAAAATTGTTGTAGTTTCTGCATTTTTCAGCAAATTTTCTGTAATTTTTCTGCACTATTTCTGTAATTTCTATAAAATTTATTGGAAATCATGGCTGATTCTGATTTTGATTCCAATCAGGAACCAAACAGGCCTTGATTAATTTAATATGTAGATTATCATAATGTATTAATATATGGTTCAAAATGAGTCATTATAATTTAAATTTTATAAATATTACCTTATACATTATTTATTATACGCATTCAAATATTAAAATGAAAACAAATGATCAAATCACTTGAGTAACTCAATGGTAAAGTGAGACCATTGCATTTGTAACCATGATTGCTTGGGTTCAAACTTTCACATCCTTAAAAATACATTGAGATTTATTTCAAGACAAGGTTTGATTTCAAGGCCAATCAATGCTGGTTTGTTGGGTCGGTTTGGGTAAGATAAACCCCTAGACCCTGGAAATGATTTGGGTGGAGGTCGGTTCCAAGAATTTGGAACCAGACCCCCCTATAACAGATTGGGTAGGGTCGTCGGTTCAAGGCCAGTTTGATGTTGGTTTCTTTCAGTTCCAGGTAAAACCTACCCATTTGCTCACCCCTATTTCCCCTACAGGAACAATTTTTCTTAAATTAAAAAAATACTACAAATACATAGCACTTTCCATGTCATAGAAATGTGTTTTGGAATGTTTAAGCAATGATGGAAGATTCTCAGTGGTCCATTATTTTTTCCCATTCAAAAGCAAATTCAAATTATCATGGCTTATTATCTTCTACATAATTTGGTATGGAGAAGAATGACTATAGATCCCAAGGAAAATGAAGTTAGCGAGGATTATGAAAATGAGAATGATGCTGATGAAGAGGATGATGAACTGGAATACATTATTATTATTACCCCTACTAATCAATGGTTCAATTTTAAGAATACTTTAGCTCAACAAATGTTTTACAATTGGAGATCTCAACCTAGAGTCTAGTTGTGTTATTTGTTCTATGTTAGAGTTGTTTGCTTGTTTAATTATGTGCTTTACTTTTAATTTTATATTTCTATATAATTTGGCATGTCCACATGTTTTATTCTCATTTTTCTTTTAAAGTTTGTGAATTGTTACTTTTTAGTTGATGTGTCTATCAATGTCGAGAGCACTCAATTTGAGCGTGGTAGAGGAAAGAACAAGTGTAAATGGCTTGATATTAAGGATAAGACATTGATTAAGCCTACAACTTGGGCTAGGTTGGCCTAAACCCAACCTGAAAAAGTCGGGTTGGGTTGATGCTCGAGTTTTGATTTGTTTAGATGTATGATAGTTGTATAGTCCTCATTACATACTATCATGTTTTTCTTTTAAGATAATCACTTCACCAAATGAAAAGTCTAAAATCTTAATAACATAGGGATCATTTGTCAAGTCTTTTTAGGAACATATTTTGGTAGCTTTGACAGACGCATTAAGCTTTTGCATTAAGATCTAAGCAGCCTGAAGCTTGTTTGGTTAAGGCATGTTTTTCCATGTGAAGATGAATAGAAAAAAAAAATGCAAAAGCTCAATTTAGAGCTTCCCAAAAATCGCCCGTTTTGGGCTTCTCGCATCTTTTTGGCACATCAGCTTTTGGTGGCTAGATCTACTTCGAACCAAACAAGAGTAGGCCGAATCATGGTTTGTCGAACTTGTAAATAGCCAACAAGCCACACGGAAAGATGTGCCAAACGAGGCTATATTTTATTTTATTTTTGAATATTTTATTCTTCATCTCCTCTCTAATGTTTGCCACCCATAAAAGATCTAGTATAAGTCATAACTCTTAATAAAGTATAGTCATTTCAAGCACTTATTTTTTCGAATTTTGTACTAAAAGAATTAATAAAAACATCAACAAACAATACTAATAAAACATAGGAAGGATTTATAAATATATATATATTGAGAACTGAGTTAAGCTTTGAGATCAAATAGTTTTATGCAATGTTTTTGAACCGTCGTTGATCCGGACGGTCGAACCATCGACTCGTTTGACCCGGACAACTGTTTGCAATATAAAGCTGTAGGAGAGAAACACATGAACTCAGATCTGAGTTTGTGTCTCAGATCTGAAGAAGAAGAAGAAGAAGAAGAAGAAGAAGAAGAAGATCTAACAAAACTTAGATCTGTGTCTGTTGCCGCCGCCTCACCGTTGTTGTAGCCATTATCGTCGCTGATGAGCATCGAACCACCCTCCTCTTCCTTCTTCTTCCCTCCTTTTCCTTTCTCTTCTTTTCTTTTTTCCTTTCTCCTTTCTTTCTTTCTTTTCTTCTTTCTTTTTTTCTTTCTCAGCCGACAACATCTCCTCTCTCTTCTCAAATCTCATTACTCATATAAAATATTTGCCATAATATGCAAACCGTCTGAACTGGACATCGAACCGTTGACCCGAAAACCGGTAGTTAGAACGGTTCCGTTTTTGGGTCGGTTTTTAGAATCTTGGTTTTATGTGATTTTTAGGGATGGGAAGAAGGTTGGGTTGGGTTAGGGTTGAAGGAATTTAGTTAGGGTTGGATAGATTGGGTTGAAAGTCGAGTTGGGTTAGGGTTAGGGTTGGCGGTTTAGAACTTAGGGTTGGCCTCAACCCAACCTAACCTAGCTTGACTTGCAGCCCTAACATTGATTGAAAACTTGCATGAATTGCATTTTGACCCCTAGTGGCTTAAGCAAAAATATGATTCATTTAGTAGATATAATTCGTTTAAAGATTCCCAATTGTAATATACAAGCAAGCCCCCACTTTGAGTCTAGGGTTAAGTGGCTTAAGAAAAAATACTGAGCAATTGTTCAAATGTTAAAGGAAAGTGGGTGTAAATGGGATGATACAAAGAAGATGATCCAACATGAGAATGAATGGTATGAGCGTTGGTGTAAGGTAAACTGTCCAATTCTTTATCTTTTACAATTGTATAAATTGTCTTTTGTTTGTTCTAGCTTTTTTATGTTGCTTGTATTGTTTAATATGACAGGCTCATAAGGATGCAAGTGGCTTATATGGTGTGGAATTTCAAATGGTTTTGGAGGCTTGGAGAGATTCATGGAAAAAATAGGGCAACAGGTCAACTGACAAAAACTTTTGAGGAAGATGTGCAATACATGGAAGTAGAGAAAGCAGAAAATGATGTTGCACATCTTAGTAGTGATGAAGATGACTTTGGAGAGGAGAGCCATTCGGTAACATAACCTAGCAAAGTCACTAGTACAGGCACAAACAGTTCTAATAAGAAGAAGAAGCAACAAATACACAAAGGAAAGGAGGCAAAGAAGCATAAAGAATTGCAACCGCAAATTAATTTGGAGACAATTTTCAACTGCCATAGATAAATTTGAGTCGCTTGTAACTACTATGGCCTCTGTGATGGCTCATGAGGATGAGCGTGAGCAGTTACTAACTGATAGGAACAACATCGTGGAAGAAGTTATGAAAATTGAAGGCTTAACTAGTGGAGATATCTTTAAAATAGCTAATATTCAATCAGTAAGGCGTTAAAGCTTAATGTTTTTTTTTTTTTTTTTTTTTTTTTTCAGCTTTCACTTGCAACGAGGAGGTGCATTTTTCATGTTCTAGAGAAGTTTATGGTATTGAACTTGGTTTAGAGAGTTTATAGTGTTGGGCTTGGTTTAAAGAGTTTATGAATGCTTGTGATGAATCTAAATATACGTTATTAATCTCCTATTCATTTACTGTTAGTATTTAGGAATGGTTTCTTTCTTTGCTTGGGTGCAAGTGGGCTCATCTAGCTTGTTGGTAGACTTATTCTCTTTTGAAACCTTAAGACACAGAAGAAGGGCGAGAATAATGTGTAGATGCAATTTTCTGGTATTTTCTACAAAAGTTTAGGTATTTCCATGCATCTTTTTTTTTTATTTTCTGCACAATTGTTGTATTTTATGCAATTTTCTGCAAATTTTCATGTATTTTCATGCATTTTACAGAAATTTTATGCATGGAATTTCCACATTTTTCCTGCAAGGTTACTGCAATTTCTGCAAATTTTTTGATATTTTCCTGCAATTTTCTGAACTTTTTGCAAAATTGTTGTAATTTCTGCACTTTTCCTACAAAATTTCTATATATTTTTTGAGTTTTCTACAAAATTTATAGTATTTTCATGTATTTTTTCTGATTTTTTTGCGAAACTGTTGCAATTTCTGTATTTTTCCGATTTTCTTGCAAACTTCTGTAATTTTTGCAAAATTTCAAGTATTTTCATGCATTTTTCTGTAAATTTGTGTAATTTCTGCATTTTCCTATAAAAGTTCTATATTTTTCTGAAATTTCTACAAAATTTCTGCAATTTCTACAAAATTTATAGTATTTTCATGCTTTTTCTGAATTTCTGCATTTTCCTGCAAAATTTCTGTACTATTACAGCAATTTCTACAAAATTTCTAGTATTTTCATGCATTTTCTGCTTTTTTATTTTTTATTAGGGGCAAAGTTGGAAATGATGGCTGATTCCGATTCCATCCTCTTAACGAACAAAATAGCATACATCAGAATCTGGTTCCGATTCCTATGTGAACCAAACAAGGGAGATAGGTGATTCCAATTCCGATCAAGAACAAAATGGGCCCCGAGTAATTTAATACGTAGATTATCTTAATATATTAATATATGGTTCAAAATGTATTATTATAATTTAAATTTTATAAATATTACCTTATACATTATTTATTATACGCATTAAAATATTAAAATGAAAACAAATGATCAAATCACTTAAGTAACTCAATGGCAAAGTGAGACCATGGCATTTGTAACCATGAGTGTTTGGGTTCAAACCTTCACATCCTTAAAAATACTTTGAGATTTATTTCAAGGCAAATTTGATTTCAAGGCCAATCAATACCGGTTCATCGGATCGGTTTAGATAAGGTAAACTCCTAGACCCTGGAACCGACTTGGATAAAGGTCTTCCAAGAATTTGACCACCCTATAACAGATTGGGTAGGGTCATCGGTTCAAGGTCAATTCGAGGTCGATTCCAGATAAAACGTACCCATTTGCTCACTCCTATTTCCTCTACAGCAACAATTTTTCTTAAATTAAAAACCACTACAAATACATAGAACCTTCCATATCATGTTTTTACCTGCATCACATATGATATAAGAGAGCTCCTCATTAAAGATAAGTTGTTTATATTCAGCGCTTTTTCCATCAAGTGTTCATAGTAGAGTCATTAGAGATACAATTTTCTAAAAATAGGCAGTTGAGATCATGTATGCATGGAATCAATTGATACATGGCATGTCATCAAATGAGCTACACTGTTGGCCTCCCTACGTGTGTAAGACAATAAGTAGTGGGGCCGTTTATATAAACCCTTTACTCAGCAACCACTTGTGTAATGTGCAAAGGGGGTCTGATAATTCTCCCAACACAGTTTTGATTAAAACTAAAGCATCCCCTTTCACCTACTGGAGATCCGTAAAGATAGAGCAGATTTCAGACCTTCCAGCAGTGCAAAGAAGGATTTAATTCATTAGATCTGCAAAGGTTGCTCAAAAACACATCTTGCATAATTTAAAACCCATTTAAGGTTATTGTTAATGTTCTGAAAAAAATATCATTTTGAGAATGTAATAAAAAGCCATTGCAATCCAATAAAGGAAATCTTTTTTAACAATATAGTTCAACTATGGTGTAAAACTGGTTAAATAAATAAGAAATGTAACCAATCAGCCTCCCCCCCCGTTGAATTGGCATCAATTCCGAGTTGGCATCTACTCCAACCATACACTGAACCTACAAATTCTGACACTGGGGGTATTGGTCATTCTCCCTTTTTCTTTTTGCTGCACAATGCAGTTAATTTATCATTAATTTTGCCTTAACAATATTGCTTTGAAATGAGGACAGGGGCTGCCAAATGATAGAGAAGACCCATGAGAATTTTAAGCTCTAATCCTCAAGGACTAGCAAAAAGATAGGGAATTATAACCTTTGTTTAGCAGGAGGGCAAGCTCATCTTGAGATTGTTTGATGAGTCCCACCCAATTCAAGTCAAATTCTACACCATTTTAAACCCTATACAAGTTTCAATATTGATGATTGGTGATTCCAATATCCAAAATGTGCTCACTTACATAATTAGAAGCTTTCACTTCTTAGTGTTTTAAGTCGGATCTCTTTTGCAACCATAAATCATTATTATATCTACGACTGTTGAAATTTCCAATCCCAAATTTCAAATTTTGTTAAATAATGATTTTGGGTGTTTGGGATTTTGTTTAAGAGAAACTTTAGGTCAGCTCAAGTCAACTTTGCTTTGTCTAATAAAAAGAAAGGTTTTTCCTGACAAACACGGGGTAATGAACAAAGGAATAGAGAGCAAGGTAAAATAGGATTTTAAAAATTTTAAATAAATTCACATATGATGTTTCATTAATGGGGTGTTTAAGTCCAATGGGGTCAATCTACAAGGTATAGTTAAGTCATTTTGAAAAACTCAAGATACGTTCAAGTCGCGCCAGGGCCAGGCTGCCAATTCATGCTTTCCTGGAGTTTGTCATCTTCTCTTTGCTTCCTAATACATTTGTTTCCAGTCCATTGAAAAAAATTCTGCAGGTTGATCCTCTTACTCACCAGGTCAAGCTTTGTGACTTTGGAAGCGCAAAGATTCTGGTATGTGAAACCATGTCAGTCTGTGTTATCCATTTTTCCATTCCCTTCTTTGTTCTAAATAACTGGAACCTTTGAGAAATTTAAAAAAAAACCCACCTCTGTTGTAATAGCCTTGAGAACACTGGTGGATCCATATCAATAGACTCTCTTTTGATTGTTGATGTTTAAAAAAACATATTGAGCCTAGGTTTATTGAAAAAGTACACCTTTACAGCCTTGGTGAACAGATGAGGCTCATAAATAACGGTTATTCACTATGGACTGACTTATCATTTACTAAGACATCTATTATTAATTTTACATGTGGTTTTGAAAAAGAAGTCTTTATGTTTTCATTGACTAAGGTGCAAAGCTAATATCACACCCTATATTGTAGCATCATTAATTCTGGTGTTAGGGGTACACTCTGGGTTGGGTTGAGCATTTAGTTCTTATCCAAGGCCAGTGGAAAGGAAGTTAAAAGATAGTGAAAGAGTAACAGTTTAAATTTCTGTCATATTTTGATGAAAATTGCCCTTGAGGCAACAAGGTGAGTTTATCAATTTGTTAAGCAACACTCTTTTTTTTTTTTTTTTTTTTTAAAGTTCTTCTTGTTTACCTGATTCTGTAGTTTCCTGTAATCCATTCTAATTTTCTGTCATCCATTGACTTCAATTTTGTGATGCAGAGGATTAGAATATCTACATGAACACTGTAATCCTCCAGTGATCCATAGAGATTTAAGTCATCAAATATTCTTCTGGATTCCTACTTCAATGCAAAGGTAAAAAAACTCTGAATCAAGGAGATTGTCCTATTTTTTTCATCAATAATGTTTTATTGTTAAAATTAAGACCAGTTGGTCTCTTATTGAGGCTCTTTATAATCAATAATATGTTACATATAGTTGATTTACAATTTTTCATTATTAATCTCTTGTATAACTCTTTAATTCCTGATTTCATACATGTTTTGACATTTTGTCTTGATTCAGCTCTCTAATTTTGGTCTTGCTGTAACTAATGGGGCCCAAAACTAGAACGACATTAAGATTTCTGGCACTTTGGATTATGTAGTCCTAGAATACCTTTTAGATGGTATGCCAATTGAGCTTATTTATTACGACTTGATTTATGTTGCTCTCTGATCTATTCATTTAATGTCTTTTGTGAACCTTGCTGAACTTGATAATGTGCATATTCTGGTAGCTATAAACTTTTGTGTAAATCTTTTCTTCCATTCTTTCTTTTCCCTTGAATTTATCTGGTGGACTTTTAAGGGATACTATACCAAATCTATGGATTTATGCTGGGGCTTGGTTACTTTGCTTTAGGTTGTGGACCTATCATAAGTGATATTTATGTCAACTTATACTAGTACACCACATTCTTTTGGACAATCAGAATAACACTGGAAATATCCTTTGTTACCTCAGGGTTTCACCGCCTTGAATTCCAATTTAGTTCATCAGCAATATTAACCTGGTGCTTATTCATTCAATCAAAATATAAGAAATTACATTTCACCAAAGTTGATCATATTGTCAAATTTTCAGGTAAACTGACAGAGAAAAGTGATGTCTATGCTTTTGGAGTTGTACTTTTACCGTACAGGTGGAATGAATCTTGACCATGGATCGATGCCAAACCTACGGGTAGGATGCAGTTTACAGGGGCTCCTAGTAGACTAGGAGGGGGCTATAAATTCAGATTTCTGAGGGGTAGTACAGTCTACCTATCCCTTTTATAACCTACTCTCTCTCTACCTTAATTTTCAGAAAAAAAAAAAAAACTTACCTTAATTTCTAGAAATACACTTTTTTTTTTATAACCTACTCTCTCTCTATACCTTAATTTCAGAAATAGCTTACCCAAAAAATAATTAAAAACCTGTTTCTGCAACCACTATTATTAGATATAAATTTTAAATTATTTTAAGTAACTTTTTTCTAAGATACTTTCACTAGAAAAGCACATTCTCAACTTCTTTTTTCTATACAATAATTTAATATCTCAATAATAAGTAGAGGAAGGCAACATATCATCTACCACCTCTTCATCAAGTTCACCATTTAGTAATCTTCAACTTTATTTGCAACAATCAACACTATCTCAACTCAGAGGAAGCAAAGAATGTTCACATTTTAACTTGGTGGAGAAAAAGTGAAAAAATTATCCAATTCTTTTTGCCATGGCGCATGAAATACTAATCCCTTTGGTATCAATAGTTGCATTAGAGTCTTGTTTTTTTGTAAATAATTAGATTTTGGACAAAAAGATGAGCAACTTGAATGATCAATATATTTTGAGAAGGATTGGCTGGATGCAGAAGATAGGCTACAAGACAAAGGAGGACATGACAGATCAACTGATAATTCACCTGATGTTGATGATGGACATAAAACTTGAAGAAGTGTTGAATCCAATACTTTTTGTGTTCTTTTAATTTTATTTAAGAATTATTTGTAATATTTTCCAATAATCCAATCCTATTGTAAATTTTTCTTCAATTTTATCATTTTATTAATTCAACTCCATTGTATTATTTTTTCAATGTATTTTTTATTTGTAATATTTTTTCAATGTATTTTTTGCACACATTAAATTTTCACAGTTTTTTTCCAACTTATTGTCTATTATTCATGTTAATTTTCGGTTGTTATATGTTATTTTTTATTTTTTTCTAATTTTTATTAGTTTAATAAAAGAAAAATAAATAGACCGAATTCCTCAACTCTGACACGACCTGGCCTGACATGACTAAAAACCGGGCCACAGGTCATGCTAAGCCTGACCTAGGAGGGGCACGGCCCACATTTTTTTTGTTTCTTTTAAAGGGTTACAAAGGGGTAGCCCATCCCTGGGTTTTAAAAGTCTAAAGGCATAGTTTAGGCGTAGTGGCCCAAAAAGGTGAGGCATAAGTCTCAAAAATTAAGAAAATAATAATTAAAATTTATAAATGATAAGAACAACGTCTAACATACCAAGTTAGAATAATAAAATGTATAAATATCCATAAAATAGGAATTTATTAGCAATACGTTTTAACTTTTAAGCATTAAATAAAAGAATAATTAATCATCTAACAATTATAAGCAATTTACATTTTATGTTTCAAAATATAATCTTATGAAATTATTCATATGGAGATTCATCTATATAATGGCCATTAGATTTATGGTCATCCAACAGTTGTGAAAAAAGAAGCAGTCTAGTTGATTTGATCTATGTAAAAAAATCAATAAAAAGGAAAATAAATCCATTAGGAAAAGAAATGAGAAAAACAACATACTTGGGATGTTAAATTAGAATATTAAGAAAAATATTCATTTGATTTATCCAAGAGAAACTAATAACTTGATTGGCCATTTTTTTGGATTGAACTCTTTTAGGCTAAAATACTAAGAGAAATTAATAGAACTTGATTTGTCTTATTGGTTTTTTATTTTTATTCGTTTTATTTGACCTATAATTATTAAAGTGCTTTTTCTATGCATTTTGAACTATAAAAAATACATGCATATATATATATATGATATATTGCATGAAACCACTAAATAATGTTGATATTTGAATCTTATGCCTTTTTACGCCTCATTCTAACAAAAGCCTAAGCCTTAAACCAAAATTGTGAGGCTAAGACTTGAGGCAAAATCTGAGTGCCTCACCTCAAGACATACGCCTTTTAAAACAATGCTCATAACCCCCAACCCAGGAACAGGCTAGAATCGATCCCAAATCTCTGCTACAACCAAGAGGAGACCTTACCAAACACCTTGTTTGCACTTTGCACTGCACGGCCCCAAATCTAAAGTAAAAACTTTTTTATACTTTTGCACTCCTTTATTCGGAAAGTTAGAAGTTTGATATTGATGTCTTAGTCCTTGCGATTCTTCTAGAACCATGGTTTTTAAAACCGACCTGGAGACTGAACTGATAAGGGGTCCGGTTATTGGGTCAAATGGTCTGACCGTTCGAACCGAATGATCGGCTCGTTCTAACAAAAAATTAAAAAATTAAAAAAAATGAAAAACGGTCAAAACTGTTTGAACGGTTAACCATCCGAGTCAATGATTTGCTGACCAAAATCAACAGTTATTGGAGAAAATCCAATTTTGAGGAAAACCAAAATCATTCACCTGACTAGTTCCCGGTTTTTCCGGTCCGACCGTTCGGTCCGTCCAATTTTGAAAACCATGCCTGGAACTACCTTCACAAGTATACACAGTACTAGAAATAATGACGTGCCTCACTCGACTCCTTATGCTGCTTGTACACATCATACTACTAAATTTTCTTGTTCTTTCGGAACCCACTAAATGGTCGGTGGGATCTTCTTCTTGTACTGGACCCACTCAGCAACTTCTCTGGTTGTTCTAGTAGCCAAGAGGTTACATTGTCAACATCAAACTATTTAGAGGGAATTCGAATGGCATGGGTCTCATGTACCTTTTTTCCTCTATTTTTCTTCTTATTTTTTAGGGAAATTATCTAAAACTCGTTATGACTTTTCATCATTTCTCTAAAACTCGCTACAACTTTTCAAAAGTTCACAGCAAACCCCATGTCATTATGTTGGCTAATGGATATTGTAGATTATTAATTTTACCCTTTGTTCTGTTGTAAATGGAAAATAAATCTAAACTTTGATAAAAAACAACAAAATATATTTCAAATATTTCGGTCTAAAAAAATTTTTGCCCATTTTATATATTTAAGTAAAAAGAAAGCTGTAAATAAAAAAATAGTTTTGATTCAAATCAAATTCATCTGATGCTCCATATCTCTTTGCACAACACAACTACCACTATTTCCCTTTTAATTTCAAATGCAACAAGAACCAAAATCAAGAAAAGATCTATGGTTAAGAAGAGGACGCATAGCTCTATAAAACCCAATGTCCACTTCTATCAGATGTCGGTTAGAATAAAGGTGTATTGAATAAAAGTTAGGCTGACATGAAAATATGTTTAATAAGGCTGGTAGGCCATTCAAGGGCATTTTGGTTATAAAAATTGCATTTATGCTGACATGGACAAATTCTGTCAGTGAACACTATCAGTGCTCTAACAGATGGTGAGTTTTGGAAAACAAAAGGTCACTGACATGGGGTTCCCTGGATGTTTTGAAAAATTACAGTGAGTTTAAGAGAAATGCTGAAAAGTCATAATGAGTTTTAGACAATTTCCCTTTTTTATGGGTGCATGGGCCAATGTACCCATTGAGACCGGATTTGCTCCCCACAGACACATCCCACCATTTATCAGGGAGATGTACTTATGTGTTATTATTGATGGGAGATGTTCTCAATTAATGCATGGTGGGATGTGCTTTTGAGGCCAGTGTGTGTGTGCTCTGTCGGGAAAATCCCAATTTTAAACAGATTGTTTGATGGGATTCATGCCAGAAGAGACGATCAAGATTCATAACCAACATAGATCATCTACCTGAAAAGTGTCGGTGGTGTATTCACCAAACATCCACGTTGAATGGACGAATTGGATTGTCTACTCACAAAAACTTACCCACACCCACCCACGCCTCTCTACAGCTGTACATTGAGAACATCTCCCGCCTTTACATGTTATCTTTGACGGAGAGATGTTTCCAATATACAGTTGTAGTGTCATGTGGGTAGGATTCTTATGGATATGAGAACAGGTTCACTATGAAAAGCTATTTCATAATAAGATGAATTCATTTTTGTATCAATCATGTTCAGTTTGCCTGTCACTTTCATTTACACTTGTGTAAATGAGGATGAGATTTGTTGAAAGCAGAAAATGGTGCAAACACCTTGAGAGCACAACATCCAGTTGAACACTGGGATTATTTCCCCATGAATTTAGCATTAAAGTATGGAAGATATTCAAGATATGTGGCTGGATGCTATGCTCTGAGGGACAGAGTGTTTACACTATTTTTGCTTTCAGGAGATCCGGGCCTGGTGTAAATGCATGGGAGTGCAAATAAGTTGTGTAAAATTATGGTTTATTTTTGCTTTAAATTTGACTTTGCCTTCTTTGTTTGTAATAAGTAAAATGATGTAGTTTACACTTAGGTTATGTTTGATTTGAAGGAAAAGATAGGAAAAGGAAGGGAAACCAATACAAGGTTGTAAAGGTTTCCCTACTTTTCCCTTCCCTTACATTTTCCTTCAAACTGAACATAGCCTAAATGAACATAGGAATCAAGAGATTATATAGTCCCCATAAGGCTAAAGACGTAGTTGAGTGCAATGATCTAAAACAACGAGGCTTAATCCTCAAGGGGCAGCCAAGCATAAGCCTCAAAAACTAAAAGGTTTATAAAAGGTAAAAAGGATATCATAAACCAATATACAAATGATAATGGGTTCACCTTTTACTATCATAATTTAGTATAAGCAATCATTCCAAAAATCATAAGCTTTATACTATTATTAATACATACACCTTTTCCATCATTTTATCAAAAACTCAAAAAAAGAAGAAAAAACTATTAACCTTTACACTTCAAGTTCCAAAGTCCAAAAATATCAAATTGTTCATATATAAATTGTATTTCAACTTAAATGAAAAGATAGATGAATCTATATTCCCTCAAATAGCAAAATTATCAAAAATATTAAAACTTTTAAAAGGACTCAAACTCTCTAAAATAACATAATTTATTAAAAGAAGTGATGTTGCTGAATCCGAGAAATGCACGAACTGAAGAGAGCAACTAGATAGTCCTTGTCAATAAGGCGGAGCCGAGGTGGAAGGACAGAACCACACTTCAGGACCTGTGATCAAGAAAGATGCCAGAGGCTCGAGGAGATATCCCCAGGTAGGCACTCCAACGCTCAAGTCAATTGGAGGTGGCAGGAGGTCGGAACAAGCAATGAGTGTGCTGGGTCGAACAAGGGGAAGTATGGGTGCTAGAAGTCTGATCCTTAACCTCAAGCATGAAATACCTTTTTATAGTTGGGTTGGGCATCCGTGGTTGTCAGGATGAGGTTAGCCACCAAGATATTCGGGATAGAGTCCTATTCCCTGGTGGAGTCGTCTTCCTCACTCCTTTTTATCCGTAGTTATGCTCATCCGAGTGACGTGTAGCTGACATGGCCAAAAGGATAAGATGGGGAGTGATAGTAATAGCATAGCTCGGCCTAGGCCGCAGAGTCAATGCAAGGTGCGGGGCTGGTCGAGCTATGTCGATGTGGCCGGGCTGACCAGGCAATGATTGGAAGGTCACGTGTCTCTCAGGACCATCTCAGCCATGACCTGAACACCACTCCCCTAGTTCTGAAGTCGAGGTATGAAGTGTTTGGCCAAGGTGTGGCGTAGTAGGATGCTTTGCTCCTTAGCTAAAGAACTCCAAGTTGAGGTATAGTTGAAGTATGGTTGAGCGTCTGGTCCACTTGATGTTCCTCGGTGCTTGCCAGGGTTTGGGATCCGTGCAATGTGGGTTGTAACCGAGGATTCCTTCAATCATTGGTTGCAGAACTTAACTTTCAAGAATTCTAACTTCGGAATTTGAACACCACTCGCCCAGTTTTGGAGCCAAGGAGGGGGGAGTGCTTGGCCGAGGTGTTGCACGGTCGTGTAGCTCAATAGGGCACCGCGGTGTTGATTTGAGATATGTCTGAGTCTCTCTGATGCTCGGTGGTGCTGTACCGAGTAAGGGGCCAAGAGGTCTAAGTCCCTCTGATGCTCGATAATGTCGCATTGAGGAAGGGCTCCGCTACATCGAGGAAGGCGTCAAGTTCTCTGATGCTCAGAGATGTTGCACCAAGGGCTCTTTGTGCTCGGCAATGTTGCACCAAGGAAGGGTTCCACTGCTTCAAGGAAGGTGTCGAGTTCTCTGATGCTCGACGATGTTGTGCCGACGAAGGGCTCTCTGTGCTCGGCAACACTGCATCGAGGAAGGGCTCTCTATTCTTCGGTTGAGGAACTAGCTTTTGAAACTTCGGAATCTGAACACCACTCCCTTAGTTCTAAAGTCAAAGAGTGGAGTGCCCGGTTGAGGCGTGGCATGGACTGCTTTGGTCGGTGTTTGCTGCTGGGTATCTTGAGGAGACCCAAGGGGTTAATTGAACCGGTGGTCTTGGGTGAACCCCGAGCATTTGCGGCTTTGGTTGGACCGGTGATGGAGGGCAAACCGGGGCAATTAATGCCCTAACCCTTGTCAAGATTGTCGCTTTGGTTCCCGATGCTATGCGCGAGCGGTGTCAATCACGCTGATTAGTCTTCCCGAGCTTCGTTAGAGCAGCACTTGATCCCTATCGTTGATCTGGCATCGATTCACGTTCCTGGGGATTATAGGAATGTGTGGATGGGCCTTCTTTCTTTGTCATTTGCGAGATGAGTTGTTTGGATTGCTCGGTGAGGTGTTGTTGGCATTGCTCAGCCTTTGCTCTTATTCCTCGGCTTCAAGTTCGGTAAGATGTCTTCCTCATCCTCCCATTCTTCTTCTACTTCTAGTTCTTCTTCAGGTTCTAGTGAGTCTAACTATGAGTTGGAGGTTGGGGATTTTGAGGCTACCGAGTTGAGGAGGTCGAGGTTGGTCCCTCTAGGTTAGAAGTCGAGCTTCCCTTACGGGCTGGCGATCGGTTTGGGACCACACACTGCATCTTCACCCCTAGGAATATGGCTTGGATCCGAGCTATGTACAATATCCTTAAGGAATTTAGGATGAGGTACCTACAGCCTGGTGAGATGGTGACAGATGCTCGGCCCGATGAAATATGCGTGTATGAGAACAGTTTGGAAGTCGGGCTGAGATTTCCTCTAAATGAAGGGATCACTGGGGTGCTTGGATGGTACCGAGTACTAACGGTGTAGCTGATGCCGAACTCCTTTAGGTTTTTGTTCGGCCTTATGTCCTATTGTACGGTTCGTGACGTCGAGTTGACCTTGGGTATGGTGAGCTTCTTCCTTTAGTTGAAACCTCACTAGTAGGGCTACTACTACTTCTCGACTAGGAAGAACATCAGGTTGTTGGTCGAGGCCCCTTCCTCTGTGAACATTGGAAGGAGATTTTCTTCTTCGTGCACTGTCCCATGGGCCTCCCCTTCCTGGACATGCTACAGGCACCAAGGACAAGTGTCGCAGCCTCTGTGGTTTGTGTTGACCTAGGAGGAGACGTTGGCTCTGAGCATGAATCATGAGATAGACATGGCAGCACACACATGCTCGGAGATGTTGATACTCATCGGGTTGATGCGCAGGGTGGCCAGTCTGTTCTTTTCGTTGCTTCACTTTACTTATTGAATTGTTTACATATTCTCTTTTCTTGCTTCTCTGATTTTGTGCTTATTGTTATGGTTCCGCGGTGCAGGTATGGAGATGGCGAGTGAAGAGGAGTTCATCTAGAGGATGAGGGAGAATCGACAGAGGAAAAAATGGGCTGCCACGCAGCCACAGGTCCGCCCAAAGGTAGTCCCTCCTCCAAGGTCTTCTGAGAGGGCGTCCCATCGCCAGAAAAGAGTTTGGCAATAGGTAAACGATGATGAGGATGTTGTCATGGTGGATCGTGAGGAAGTTCATCAGGCTACCTTTCCCTCACAAATTGAGGTGGGAAGCAGCAGCTCAGACATCCACCTGCCATGTTGGTTGGTCCATAGCTAGGATGGGCTAGAACCCCTGGGCTTCCCGAGCAACTGCTTCGTGGGATGATGATGGCATGCATCACTGAGGAGGCTGGGAATATTGGGTGTGGCACCTTAGAATGCTTGCTCATTCGAGCGGTGGCTCAGGTAAGCTCAAACTTATTCTCGTTGCTTTAAGTTTATTCATGCTAAGGGTGTCTCTTATGTTCACAGAACGCATGCTCGACAATTGCTTTGATCAACCAACTCCGACATTTGCGGGGGATTTACAAGGTGGAGAACTCCGAGTACCTACAGCAGAAGGCTTAGTTGGCCAAGCTTCGGGTTGCAGGGGAGTGGTTAACTGCGCTAGAGAGGGAGGTGGTCGAGCTGAAGGCACAATTGACTGAGCAAGTGAACGTGGTACATAGCCTAAGGCAAGAGATTACCAAGCTAAAGGTGGATAGGGAGCGTCTGAGGCAAGAGGCCGCCAAGGAAGCAGTGGATCTGTATAAGGCCTCAGTGGAGCTCCGGCGAGAGATGGACCAGTATGCCTCGGCTTCCTTTGAGACTGGACTCAACGTCTTTCGCAGGAGGGCTCTGCGTCACTGCCCAGAGCTAAGCGAGATTGCACAGACTTGGAAGGTGTACGACTTGGACATTGCACCTGGTTCGGACAATGTTGCTAATGAGGAGGTTGACGGGGATGAGGATGGTGAAGACTATGAGGATGCCATTGATCCCCCGCCGAGGATTGAGTAGCCATGGACTTCTCTACTTTTCTTGTTCTTGTAATGACTCGGTATGCCGAGCTCTAACCATTGTACTGAACGTTTAACTTAATGAATCCTTTTTTGTTCTAAACGTGTGTGCATACATGTATTTTTTTTGTTGGGTTTCTTGGCCTTGCCTTGGTCGAGGTTTAGGGTTGGTCGAGATCTTCAATCTCTGAGCTCTCATCTTTGGGATGCTCGGTTTCGGGTCTTAAGAGCTTTTGGGGCTCTTTGAGGGCTGGTCGTTCCTCGGCTAGCTCTGAGCGACAATCGGTGGGTGAGTGGAGTTTAATGACTGCCCTCAGGCCTTGATGGACAGGGGCATTCTTCTCCACCTTAGGTTCGGTCATCAACAACTGAGTCAAATTACTTGGTTGGTGATGCGCTGCCGAGCTATGCGTCATGGGCTCAGGCCATTCAAAGTTGAGTCAATGAGGTGTGCCGAGCTACAGATGCGTTGCGCGACCGTATAGTGCAGCTGTGTAGCGCGGCTCACGCGAAATGTGTGTAGTATCTTGTGCAATGTGTGTGTGTGTGTGGTGTGTAGAACAATCAGATGTGTGGTTTGGACAAATCATTTTGCATTAATCGTCAAATTGTTGATAACACATTCAAAGGTTCCCCATGTTCCAACTCATCAATATTGGTTGGCCATCAAGGTCTTCAAGTCTGTAGGTGTTTGGTCCAAGAAGCCTGGTGACTCTATGTGGCCCCTCTCAGTTTGGTCAGAGCTTGCCTTCCCCGGGTGCATGTACAATGACTTTGTGGAGGACGAGGTCACCTATTTTGAACCCATGTCTTTTGACTTTGGAGTTGTAGTACTTCGCCATCCACTGTTGTTGTGCCACCATTTTGACATGTGCTTGGTCCCAGGCTTCTTCCACCAAGTCTAACTCTATGGGGAGGTCCTCGTCATTCTGTTCTTCATCAAAAAGCTCAGTTCGGAGAGTTGGGGAGCTTAATTCCATGGGTACCATGGCCTCGAACTCATAGGTCAGGCTGAAGGGTGTCTCTTTAGTAGCCATCCGCGGAGTAGTCCTTTATGCCCAGAGTATGCTTGGCAGTTCCTTGACCTAGAGTAGCCGAGTTTTCAAGCCGTGCAATAAGGTTTGGTTAGTTACCTCGGTCTACCCATTGCTCTGGGTTGATGTACGGAGGTGGTTCGGTGGTCGATCCTTAGGTCAGTGTAGAGGGCTTCAAACTTTTGGTCAGTGAACTACGTCCCGTTGTCTGTGATGAGAACCCGCAAAATACTGAACCAACAGACAATGCCTTGCTAGAAAAAGTTTTGGGCATTATGCACGATAATGTGTGCTAGTGCCTTGGCTTTCACCCATTTGGTAGGGTTGTTCATAACAAGACCCAAACCGACCGATGGTTTGGTTTGGTTTCGGTTTTCATGTGTGAAAACTGAAACCGAACCGACTTAGATATTATATATATATATATGATATATTTTAGTTTTAATATATATTTCAGATATATATTTGAGGAAATATATATATATATATATATATATATATATATATATATCAACTTTATTTCATAAATATACATATTATATATAAAATTTTTGATATATAAAATATCAGTTTTAATCCATCAAATCATTTTTAATTTCCAAGCATCCAGCCTTTGCTTTCTTAGACTTGAATCCTTTATCGTTCACACCGAAAGAATCATTCACAAAACCGACCCAAACCGATTCAAACCGACCAGGTCGGTTTTACTTAGTACTAGGTCGGTTTCAGTTTCATTTCTAGGTAAACTGACCAGGTCGGGTCGATTGAAAAAATGCTAGTAAACCGACCCAACCTGACCCATGAACAGCCCTACAATTTGGTGAAGAAATATATTGCCACTAGGAGGAACTTCTTCTATGCAACCGCGGTGGGGAAAGGACTGAGGATGCCCATGCCCCACTATGCGAATGGCCATGGGCTAGTGATTGGCTTCAAGGGGACTACAGGCTGATGATGGAGGTTGGCATGTCACTAACAACTATCGCACTTCCAAACGAGCTAGGCTGCATCCTGCATCGTCGGCCAAAAATAACCTTGTTGAAGTGCCTTGTGAGCCAGGGTGCGCATGTCGGGGTGGTCTCTACAAATGCCTTCGTGGATCTCCTTGAGGATGTAGTTTGCTTCGGCTAGGGAGAGGCACTTCAATTATGGAAGAGTGTGTGAGCGGCAGTAGAGATGACCTTAGATAAGGCAGTACCAGACAACTCTATGTTGTAACCTCCTTGCTTCTGTCCGATCTTCTAGAAGTGTGCCCTCCTGAAGGATGAGGAGAGCCATTAGTGTGATGCTCGACTGAGCTAGTATGTCCAACCGTACTGTCATGTCGAGGTTGGGTTTTGGAGAGCCAACTAGCTTATACAGTGTGTCGGCTCGTATGTTTTCAGCTCGAGGAATCTGCTGGATGTTGAAGTGCTCAAGCTGGTGGATGAGCTCTTGCACCTTCTATAGATGGCTCGCTATGGTGGGAGTTCACATCGCAAAATGGTTGTGAATTTGGTTGACTACCAGTTGAGAGCTGTCAAAGGCTTCTATTCTCCAAGCTCCCAGGTCTAGGGCAAGGTGAAGTCTGGCGATCAAGGCCTCATACTCAACCTTGTCATTGGATGCTTTAAACTCAAATATAAGAGTGTGCTTTAACACAGTGTCATTTGGGCCGAGGAGGATGAGCCGGCCCCACTGCCTTGTCGATTCGATAAGCCGTCCACGTGCAGAGTCCATACTTGTGGTGGCAGGGTCGGATCCTCGGAAGTGAACGTACACTCAGCAATGAAGTCTGTCAGAGACTAGGCCTTGATCGCGGGGTGGGGTGCACACTCAATGTCGAACTCACTCAGCTCTATGCTTCAATTGATTAGGCGACCAGATGCTTCCGGCCTTTGGAGGAACTGCTTGATGGGCTGGTCAGTGAGCACTCGAATATTGTGGGCTTGGAAATATGGTCTTAGCTTCCTGGCCGAGGTGACCATGCCAAGGTCATTTTCTCTAAGTTGGAGTATCAGGTTTCTATGCCGCTGAGGACCTTACTATTGTAGTAGATCTGCCTCTATATCTGCTCTTCCTCCTTAGCCAGTAATGAGTTGACAACCTCATCTCTGGCTGAGAGGTAGAGTACTAGCTCATCCCTTGGGCTCGGTTTGGTGAGGAGAGGCGGAAAGCTCAAGTACTGCTTCAATTCTTAAAAGGACCACTCACATTCCTCAGTCCACTAGAAGTCCTTCAATCGCTTAAGGGCTTTGAAGAAGGGTAAGCACCGGTCTGCGGATTTGGACATAAACCTGTTGAGGGCGGCTACTCTACTGGTGAGTCGCTGCACTTCTTTGTGAGATCAGGGTGATTGCATGTCGAGGATGGCCTATATTTTTTCTGGGTTGGCTTCAATCCCCCTCATGTCACCATGAACCCAAGGAATTTACTAGAGTCGACCCCAAAAGCGCATTTGGTTGGGTTTAGCTTCATCTTATACTTCCTAAGGGTGCCGAAGACTTCTTTTAGGTCAGCAAGGTGGTGCTCGACTTTCTTGCTCTTTACAAGCATGTCATTGATGTACACTTCCACGTTTCGGCCAAGTTAATCCTTGAATACCTCATTCACCAGCCGTTGATAGGTAGCATTGGCATTCTTGAGGCCAAAGGGCATCACCTTGTAGCAGTATAGACCGCAGTTGGTGATGAAATTCGTTTTCTCCTAGTCATCAAGGTGCATTTGAATCTGGTTGTATCCCAAGAAGGCATCCATGAAGCTCAGGAGTTCGTGGCCTATTGTTGTGTTGACGAGCTGATCAATCCTCGGTAGAGGGAAGGTGTCTTTAGGGCAAGCTTTGTTCAGGTCAATGAAGTTGATGCAAATCCTCCACTTCCCATTGGCTTTCTTCATCATCACCATGTTGGATAGCCGGTTGGGATATTTGACTTCCCGAGTGAAGCTGACGTCGAGCAACTTCTACACTTTGTCTGCGATCACTTGTCACCATTCCATTGCGAAGCTCCTCTTCTTCTGCTTGATAGGTTGGTAGCGAGGGTCGGCGTTCAAGCGGTGCATGATGACTTTGGGGTCAATCCCCGGCATATCCATCGTCGACTAGGCGAATACATCGGCGTGATCCCTCAATAGTTGTACAAGCTCTTCTCAGGGGCAGTCATCTAGGAGAGAGCCAACCTGGACTATCTTCTCGGGGTCTTCTTCGTTGAGTGGCACCTGGATGAGGTCTTCAATAGGTTGGTTGTGCTATGTTCTTACCTCGTCCCGCAGATCATAGGCTTCGGCCATCAACATTTCGGTGGTTGGGCGTTATCCTTGATAAGAAAGAAAGTAATACTGCCGTGCAGTTCTTTGGTCCCCACGTGCCACACCTACGCCATATTCAGTGGGGAACTTCATGGCGAGGTGGAATGTGGAGACCGTAGCCTGCAGAGCATTAAGGATCGCCCTACCGAGGATAGCGTTGTAAGATAAGGGTCAGCGAACCACAATGAAGTCCACCATGCTTGTCGCAGTAATGTCACCATCTCCAATTAGGAGGGGAAAGGTTATCCTTCCAGTGGGCAAGAGGGACTCCCTAGAGAAGCCCAATAAGGGAATGTTGACAGGAGTGAGGCGCTCTTTGTCTATGCCGAGCTTCTCGAATGTGTCCTCAAAGAGCACATCAGCGAAGCTACCCATATCAACCATAATCCGCCGCATCTCAAAGTTGGCAATCTCGGCTGTGATTACCAAGGTGTCATCATACGGGATTTCAACTCCCTGGAGGTCATCATTGGTGAAGGTGATAGACTGACGACATTTCTTCTTGTGCCCCCATTGTCGATTTCACATAGCCTTGCATACTTCTTACACCCCGATCTATTCTCTCCTCCTACGGCGATTCCTCCTGATATGACGTGGATCACACCAGTAGGAGAGTCTCGGGGCGGTGGCCGAGCATTCTTCGTATGCTGTTCTTCTTTTGCTGGCTTCTTGATTTTTTTGACGAACTCACCGAGGTACCCGCGCCTGATCAAGTCTTCGATGTGATTGCATAGGTCAAAACAGTTCTCCGTGTCGTGGTCATGGTCTCTATGGAACTCACAATACTTGTTGTGGTTCCTCTTGTTGCCTTGTGTTTTCATCTTCTTAGGCCAACAAACGTAATTGCGGTCATGATTTGCATTAGGACTTCAAACCATAGTGCATTGAGTGGCATGAAGTTCCGATAGGTCGGTAGCAGTGTTTGTGGTCTATGATCGGGTAGGTGGTCCTACCTCTTGTGATCCCGATCTGATCTTTCTGATTTCTGCTCCTCGGTATCTCTCTTTTTCTTGTTGGGCCTTTCTTCTTCATCCCGCATTTGTGCCTATGCCTCTTTCACATTGATATATTTCTAGGCATGAGTCATTAGGTCAACCAATGTCTGCGGAGGTGCTTGGAGATGGAGAAGATGAATGGTGAGGCGCGGAGTCCATGCTGGATGGCTGTGACAGCCACGGATTATTTCAGGTTTTGAGCCTGCAGTGCTTTAGTGTTGAATGCCGCCAGGTAGTCTCTGAGAGATTTGTTCTTCCTTTGCCACACCTGCATGAGGCTAGCTAAGGTTTTCCATTGCTTCTGGCTTGCTGTAAATTATGCATGGAACTGGGCCTCTAGCTGGCTCCATGATGCAATGGAGCATGAGAGGAGTGAGGAGTATCAGGTTAGGGTTGGGCCCTTGAGTGTGGCTACGAGAGTCTTGCACATTAGGCCCTCAGAAGATTCGTGCAACATCAATTGAGCTTTCAAGGCCTCGACGTGGTTGGTAGGGTTAGTGTTCACATCATATTTGTCGAGCTAAAATGTCTGTCATCCTACAAGAGGCACCTCGTCCAAGATCTCTTGGATGAATAATGGTTCTCAGACAAGCAGAGCAGTGGGTTCCATGGGCTGATCTACGGCCGACGTCGTTCTCCTCTGAACTTGACTGCGCTCCAACTCTTCTAGGCGTTGTCGGAGTTCCCAAATTTTGGCATCCCTATGGTCCGGAGCCAAGGTGTGCTTTGCCCTTTATTTCTTAGGGCACGCAAGGCAGTCTTTCACGGAGCCGGATTCAGTGATGAAGACCACGTGAGGCAACGTCCGTCTATCGACCCTTTCTTTGGCGAGGATTTGCGTGGTTTGGTGCATCCTACTGTGGTTGTCCGACGCACTTTGGGGTCCTCGAGGTGAGATCATCCTTCGTACGTGCCAGGGCATGAGACAGGACGAATCTATTGGGTAGTGCCACAGATCCTAGGTTCTGCATAATCTCAAAGATCTTGTCGACCTTCTCTTGCATCACTTGAAATTGCACGGGATCGACTAGGGTTGGGTTTTGTTGAGTCTCTTGGTGTGGAGAATTGTGACAGCGAGATTCCCAAGATGGAGATCGGTCTGCTGATCGCTCAAAATGGTTTCTCAGCATCTTGATCATGTTCTTGATTGCATAGTGAGAGAGATTTCGGGAAGGCTTTTTGTGTGTTTCCCACAGATGGCGCCAATTTCATGCTGCTCAATCCGAGGTGGTGCACGAACTGAGGAGAGCAACTAGATAGTCCTTGCCAGTAGGGCGAAGCCAAGGTGGAAGGACAAAACCACACTTCAGGACCTATGATCAAGAGAGATGTCAGAGACCCGAGGAGATATCCCCGGGTAGGTACTCTGACGCTCAAGTCAGTAGGAGGTGGCAGGAGGTCGGGCCGAGCAATGAGTGTGCTGGGCCGAACAAGGGGAAAGTATGGGTGCTAGAAGTTTGATCCCTTTCCTCGAGCATGGAATACCATTTTGTAGCCAAAGATCTGTGTCCTGGTCGGATTGGGCTTCCGAGGTTGTCAGGTTGAGGTTAGCCACTGAGGTATTCAAGATAGAGTCCTATTTCCCAATGGAGTCGTCTTCCTCACTCATTTTTATCCGTAGTTATGCTCATCCGAGTGACGTGTAGCTGACGTGGCTGAAAGGATAAGATGGGGGCCGTAGTAATAGTGTAGCCTGGCCTAGGTCGCGCAATCAACACAAGGCACAAGGCTGGCTGAGCTATGCCGACGTGGCCAAGCTGACCAAGCGGTGGTTGGATGGCCACGTGTTTCTTATTACCAGTTCAGCCATGACCCGAACCAGAAGATTTCCTAGAAAGTCCAAACCTCAAATATGCTAAAATGACAAAGATGTAAAGTTACTATAAAAGGAAAGTTTTTAGGAAAAAAACCCAATTTTTTTAAAGGCCAAAATGATAGATTTTTGGGCTTGAAAACTACAAATGAATCCATTCGATTGATGTACATAGTGTTCGCTAAGAGATCACTTTAAATGTATTATATGTCGGAAATGGACGTCGTGATTTTAGTATTTCTTTTGGACTTTCTTTTCTTATTAAAACTTAGGCTCCGTTTGGATAGAGTACAAATACAAATATGTACACTATAAATACCATTGTTTTTAAAACCGGACCGGACTGGATGGTTGAACCAGAAAAACTGAGAATCTGTTAGGTGATCGGTTTCATTTTTCCCAAAACCGAATTTTTGCCAAAAAGACGTTGATTTGGTCAGCAAACCACTGACCTAGGCAGTTGAACCATTCGAACCATTCATCGGTTTTGACTGTTTTTTTTTTTTTTTTGTTAGAATGGGCCAACCATTCAGTTTGAATAGTCGGACCGTTCGACCGGGAAACCGAACCCTTGACCGGTTTGTTCTCTAAGTCAGTTTTAACAAAATGCAAGGTTTTGCACTCAACATATTTGTACTTGTACTCCTTCCAAGTTGAGCCTTAAGAAAAAGCGCGATTTGAGTATGTTTTGTTGTTGTTTCACTTGTTTAAATTTTATAATTACCAAAGTACCCTTCTATAGGTTTTATATTTCAAAATATAAAATGATATATTTTTACATTTAAAAATACTCAATTCGTTATTATCTACGCCTCATTATAATATGGGTGTAGGTTTCATCATTGCATTGAGAAGATTAAGCATTCAGAGAGATTCCATCCACCTCACGTCAACGTGGGTATTTTGGTAATTTAATGCATCACTTAACAACAACGGAGGTATTTATTGCAAATGAAAGTTCAGAGGATTTTTGTGGCAAATGAAAGTTCAGGGGTAATTATCACTGACCCCATAGTATGGGGGCCTTTGTAATTTACCATTTATTGCTGATTTGCCAATTTTAAAAACAATTAAAAATAAAAACATTCACATTCTTAAATCAAATAATTAAAAACTTAACCTACTTATCCAAAAATAAATAAATAACTCAACCTAAATGCTGCCTTATTGCTTGGGATAGCCAATCTTAAACAAAATAAAAGTTTCTCATACTGAATAGGATCATCAACTAATTTCAGTATTGAGATGAGAAATGATAATGTACAGTGAGAAGCTTCTGTGCAAAGCTCAAGTGAAAAAGAATTTGCCTGCATAGAGAGGTTTCACTAAGATTGATTTATAAACAAAGACATACAAGAAAAAAACATTTGTATGCCTATCCTTTTTCATCAAGGCTGCAATGCAAATGGAGTGTAAATCCTGATTCAAGGTAAATTTGCACTCTGGTTCACTTTTGCCTGTGTTTGGCAACATTACGTTTATGCTTTGACAAATGACAGATCAATGCATATTTACATTGATAATAAGATGTAAAAGTACATCAATGAAAAAGAAGTAAATTTACATTCAAGTGGGCTTTTAATAAAAAAAAAAAAAAAAAAAAAAAAAACATATGTTTTATTGGAATTCATGTTTGCATCCATTACAGATAAAAGTCTATTTGGTAAGAAGATAAATTTCAGTGCAAAACTAACCCAATTTTATAATTTATATGAACCATTTTACACTCTAATATTTGCATTGTTTCCAAACACAACCTAAAGGCTCAGTTTGTAAGGCATACAAATAAAAATATGTAGAGCTCAAAGCCTTGTGCTTTGTATTATTTTGTATGCATATTTGTACTCTTTATATATAAAAGGAGCCAAAAGGAATTCAGAACCATACAATCCACAAATTTCCCTCACTACCGACCATCCCCTTAAACAACCAATTTTTCTAGCAGGAGACTCACACTGATGTAAATTTGTATTGTTCTTTATTTTTTATGAATTAGAAATTTGAAATTAGATCTGATTCATTATTGAAGGATATGAGCTGACTTTCCAACTTGAACTAATAAATAATACCCACCCATATTTAAATCAGCTTACTTAGTGCAAGAAAAAAGTCAAATGTTAGGTTTGCATTTAATCCACCGATGAGGACCCAAATAGCTGGTACCAACATCGAAGTTGGGATCTTCTGCCAACAAAAGCACGTTCCAACCTTCTACCAATTTGATCTAACATCGCACATTTCTCCATGAGATTAGGATCCATCATAAAAGTGGAACCTTTCACATGTGAGATGTGCGGTGTGAGATTATGTTGGTAGGTTGTTGGAATGTATTTCGTTGATGATAGCATTTTTTATACAAGTGGAAATTAAAATGATTCTTTATGATTGTCCAACGTATGGACCTGCTACCCACACTCTAACCACAAGGCATTAAAGCTATAAATGGGAACATCTCCCATGAATGAGACATAAGTGAGTAGGAGTGTAGTTGGATACCCGATTTGAAGAATTTACACTGCATTGAACTTGGGGTTTCAGGTCAAGCCCAACCAATTAAGTTGCACCTCTATTCTTGAGTGTCTGGTTTTGATTTATTTGCTTTAGATTTCAGACGAGAGATGACCGCCGAAGGTTTCTTGAGTGTCTGCCTGTCTAGTTTCAATTTTAGTTGCTTCAGAGTTCAGACGAGAGACAACCGGCGAAGGTTTCTTGAGTGTCTGCCTGTCTGGCTTCAATGTTAGTTGCTTCAGAGTTCAGACAAGAGACGACCGTCGAAGGTTTCTTGAATGTCTGGTTCCGATCTTGGTTTTGATTCAAATCGGTAGGGTTTTTGGTATTGAATTATTGGGTTTTGGCTTTGGGACGATTGAAACCAATAATAATATGGACGATTTTATTTTGGATTGGCCCAACCCAATAACTATAATGTATTGTCCAAAACCGACTTGATAAGATTTGGATTGGTTTAAATCTAACCCAAAATCATCCAATTGACAGCCCTACATGTAGTAAAGCCATCAATTCAGCCTTTATGGAATTTGCCACACCAATTGCCAAAAAATAAAGAGCCAATAATCTTCCCTCTGAGTTTCTAATTGCCCCACCTATCTTGCCATACTCAGGTTACCCAAGGAGCTTCCATCAAAGTTCAACTTAACTTTATTTCCTTGTGGGGTTCATCTCTAGAGGACAGTGCTATCTCCTTCCAAGCCCTTGGAATGTCATTAACTATGAAGCTCTGAAAGCAATCCAAAGTTTTAATCCATATATTGCTACCTTTGTTTTTATAATCTCTATTATCTCCTCCACAGTTCTACTCTTGCCATTAAAATCTCTGTTATTCCTTTCCTCCCAAACCACCTAAATGGTCGCGGCCTTAGTAACTCTCCACATCAATCTCCCTCTTTCTTTGGTTGTCTTAGGAAATTTTGGTTGAAAATGTCTACAACCTCTTCGGGAGAGTCCCACCTACAGCCAAAGAGAGAACAAAAAATCTAATAAATACAAAGAACAAAGGAACAGGAGATTAATAATTATAGGGTTTCTCCACTTCTCCTATGAGGAGAGAGGCATGAAATAGGCCTCCTTTTATGCAACACACCACAAGTATTTACCTTTCAAATGAAAGATTGACAACAAAAAGCTTAACTTTTGGTGGGATAGGCATAGTCCACACTTCTTTCATTGGGAAGTCCACCCGTCATGAAGTCTATCAAGTGAGGAAACTCAGATTGTAGAGTCATCCAAGGTAGGATCCAAAAAAGTTTCCTCCAGGATGTTAAGAAGGTTAATCATAGAAAAGCACTCAGTCTCCCTTATACCTCTTCTATTCTAAAACCAAGGTCCTAGCTGATGACCGAGGGAGAAGAAGTTCCCACTCTGGACAAAAATTCACCTTTGAAGTTAGAGAGGGCAAAAAGATCAAGGAACTAGTCTTTTAAAGGAGTTTCCCCTAACCAAAGGGCTTCCTAGAACCAAATTTTGTCACTCCTTCCCAAATCATAGCAGATAGAACTAAAGAATGGAGGGTATGCCTCGTGAATTGCTTTCCAAAGGGAAGTTGAAGTTGAGTGAGGATAGAGTTTAGCATCCCAACCATTACCCTCCAAACCATGAATGCTTGCTATTACTTTGTGCCAGATGTCTCTTTCAAAGGGAAATCTCCATAACCATTTAGCTAATAAAGTAGTGTTTCTATTAGTAATGTTTCCTAACCCTAGGCCCCCTAGTTCCTTTAGTATGCAAACCAGTTGCCACTTAACCAAATGATCCTTATTTTTCTCACTTGATTCCCACAAAAAAAAAATCCTCTAATTGTCTCACAATCCTTGTCGGTACATGAAAAGTTGACAAGAAATAGATGGATAGATTTGCTCAAGTAGTTTTGATCAAGCTGGTTCTTCCTCCTAAATAGATAAAATTCCTTTTCCAAAGAGCTAGTTTCTTAGCAAACCTCTCTACTACTAGCTTCTAGAAACATTAGATGTCGGTTTCCCTCCAAAGGTAATCCTCGGTAGGTTACAAGCCAACTCCTCACCTCACACCCCAACACCTTTGCAAAACTTGAGACTTCCCCTTCTTCCAAGTTGATTCCAACAATTCCACTTTTATTCTTATTAATCTTTAACTTTGAAAAGCACACAAAGCTATCAATCAATAACTTCAAATTCCTCAACATTGTTAAATCAACATCCTCACAAAACAAAATTATATCATCAACAAATTGAAGGTGGGAAACAACAAATTGATTCCTACCAATCCTCCAAACCTAAGCAAACCTTGTGCATCTACAACCACAATCATACTACTCAACACCTTTGTTGTTAGGGTGAACAAAAAGGCAATAAGGGGTCTCCTTGTCTTATTTCTATCTTAGCCAGAAAGAAATATTTTGCTACCCCATTTATAATAATTGAATAGTGGACTAAGCTAACACAACCCTTTATCCAAGACCTCCACCTAACTCCAAAACCTAGTTTCTTTTTTATGTCTTGGGATTTGGGCTCGAGATGGGGCCTCAAGGATGGTGAAGTTTCATTTACCATAGACCTTACCCAGTCCAAGGGTTTGATTCATCCATACCAAACCAAAATGTGTGGAGTCCTAATTCCAATGGTTTTTCTTTTTCTCAACAGGTTCCTTTTTCCATGTGCTTTATAGATCCCCTTCTCCCCTTAATTTTCTGGCTAGTGTTATTTGGAAAGGGTCTGTCCAATCCAAATGTGAGTGGTTAAACTATTTCTAACATGCTAATATCCTATCCTTTTACATCCAATATTTGGGAGTTGGTGTTCTCTATGTTTGGTAGTAGGTGGGACCATTCAAACAATATGGATAGATTGTTTGAGAAGGCATTGTTTTCACCCTCAAAGAGAAGCAAAAACAATTTATAGAAATGTTCAAGGGTAGCAGTTTTTTGGATGATTTAGGAAGAGAGAAATTCTAGGTTATTAACTAACTAGGAGGTACCTCATTCAAAAGAGGCCTTAATGGAGATTTTTTTACGAGTAATAGTAAAATTTTATTAATTTAGAATTGTAATTTAATACAACATCCCATGGAGAGGCACGAGTTGCAAATCTTCCTAGAAGCTTACAAGTAAACTAGGAATAAATTACAAAAATCACAACTGAGATCAAAATAGTTCTTCCCTATTTACCCCTTGCTTGGCTAACACATCAGCCAAAGCATTTGCCTTAATGCAGATTGTTGCAATCTGAGTGGTTCAATGGGTTAAAATCTGTACTTCATAGTAGAATACAACTACCCTTGCTCATTTAAGCATGGTTTGTCTAGCACCTAACCTAGCTTCTTCCACATGGATTATTGATTCCAAAGCATCCAATCACATGGATTATTTAGGATCTCACGACGAGGATGAAAATTGGTGGAGAGTGTGAATCTATTGAATAATATTATCTCAATGGTGGTGGATCAAAAGTAGCACTCTAGTCCTCTCTTACCCCCAGCTATAATGGCATTGTCAGATTGGTCAACCTTTACTTCAAACGCTTAAGTTGCATGTTCCATTAGTGCAACATGTCTCTATGTTGGATTGCGAGTCACATCAAATTGCTAAACTTCATCATGTGTCATTTAGTCATAGAGTTGATTGTCAAGTATCAAATCCTTTTTCTTTAATTCATTCAAACATTTGGGATCCTAGTAGAGTTGAATGCATAGTTGTCAAGGCATCACCTAGGCGACTAGGCACTTTTGGCTGGGTGCCTCACCAAAACGCCTTGACTTATAGCAACTACGCACCCTTCTAAGCAACTAGGTGCTTGCCTAGGTGACAAAAATGACAAGCGGATGCCTTATATAATATCATTTATATTGATGTATCTTATTAATATATGTGTTAATCATGGTTTTCAAAATCGGACCGGAATGGATGGTCGGACTAGAAAAACTAGGAATTGGTCAGGTGACAGGTTTCGGTTTTTCCCAAAACCATTGATTTTGGTCAGCAAACCGCTGACCCAAGCGGTTAACCATTCTAATCGTTCAAACGGTTTTGACCATTTTTTGTTTTTTTATTTTTTTAATTCTTTTGTCATAATGGGCTGACCGTTCAGGTTGCTTGGTAACCGAACCCCTGACCGGTTCAGTCACCGAGTCATTTTTAAAAACCATGGTGTTAATACATGTTATTCTTTGTTATGTATGCCATTTATACTTTCTTTCAATGTTTCATTGTTGAAATTTAAAAGATCAAAGGGCTTTGAAGAGAGAAAAAAAAAAGGAAAAAAGGAAAAAAGAAAGAATAGAAGTATAAAGAGGCTTTTTTTTCTATTCTCTTTACCTCTCTCTCTCTAATTAAATAAAACAGAAATTCCATCCTTGTTTTTTCTATTTTACTTTCCATCTTGAATATTTATCATATGAAGTTAATAACCTTCTTTAGCTGCTAATTGATATGAAATTACTCTATTAAATAGTTATTATAGTAGTATTATTTTTTAAAATAGTAAAATTAATATATGTAAAAGATTTGTGTCTTTTAGATGTGATGATTTGCCACATTTTTAGAGGAAATTTAATGTTCTTAATAAGATAAATGCTATTTTTTCAATTAATAGACATGCTGAATAGTATGTAAAACTTGGGAACTAGCCAAAAGTTGGTTATTTATATTATAAAATTCTGATTGCCTAGGCGTCGCTTAGGCAATTAGGCGACTAGGTGCCCTAGTGTCACCCAAAATCGCCTAAACACTTTGAAAACTATGACTGAATCTTATAATGGTTTCAAGTACTTTCTAATTTTCATCGATGACTATTCTCGAATGATATGATTTTATCTTATGAAAGAAAGATCAGGATTGTTCTCTATTTTTCAAAATTTTCATGCTGAAATTCACACTCAATTTGGATTTCCACTAAAAATTCTTCATTTTGATAATGGCAAAGAATATTTCTAACTTTTTTATACAATATTTAAACCAACAAGGCATAATCCATCAAACTTCTTGCACTTATACCCCTCAACAAAATGGGGTAGCTAAATGGAAGAATCATCATTTACTCAATTACTTGATACAACTCATCTCTCTCCTTACCTATATGAATGTTCCAAAAAAGTAATGGAGTGATGCAATGTTAACAACCAGTTTTCTCATTAATCGGATGATGCCCATGTTTACTCTCAATGGTTTCTTTCATTTTTTCATTCTTTTTACTAACTTGTCTCCATTTCCTTTAACTCCTTATATTTTGGTTGTACTTATTTGATTCAAAATCTTGCTCCTCAACTTGACAAGTTAGATACACAGGCCGCTAAGTGTATCTTTCTTGCTTATTCTAGGACTTAGAAAGGGTATAAATGCTACACATACTCTCAACTGTTCATTTGTCTATTTGGGCGTTACTTTTTTGAGTATGTTCCATTCTTTTCTAGTATAAATCCTTCATCTCCTTCGTCTTCTTTATTCCCTCTCCCGGTACTTGTTGACATTGGAGTTGGAAAACCACCAATCAGGAAAATGTATATACAACAATATGTGCCAACTCTCCCACCATCTTTGCCATTGCTAAGATCCAATCAATGCTCTCACTTCACCTATTGCACCTACACCACCTACATCTTTCACCTCTCAACCTTCAAATCCAAATCTTCCAATAGCATTTTGGAAAGGTAAACGCCACTATACTACTCATCCTCTTTCAAATTTTTTCTCAAATTCTCTTTTATCTTCCTCTCATCAATAGTTTGTTTCATACTATCTTTTGTCCTATCTCTAAGATTATCCAAGAAGTCATTGCCTCTCCAGTGTAGCAAAAAGCAATGGAGGGGGAACCTTTTGCTCTTGAACATAATAAGACATAGGAACGTACCACTCTTCCACTTGGAAAGCATGTTATGGGTTGTTAGTAGGTTTATATTGTAAATTTTTTACAATATGGTAGTGTAAAATGAATCAAAGCACATTTGGTTGCAAAGGAGTATGCATAGATGTATGGGGTAGACTAGGAGATTTTCTCTCTTGTTGCTAAGATTGGTTTTAGTGTGTGCCAATTTCTCTTGTTGCTATGTATGACTAGCAACAATTTTATCTTGATATTAAGAATGTTTTTCTCCATGGTGTCCTACTTGTATAGAGCAACCACTAGGGTTTATTGCTCAAGGGGAGCATGGTAAGATGTTTATGTTGAGGTGTTAAAAGAATTTTGGGATGAAACAGTGTATTGTTCATCATTCAATCTTTAGTTATGATTTTTTTTTTTGATACCCCTGCTACCCCTTGTTCATCATTCTATCCTAAATTACAATTATAAGGTAGCCCAAAACAAGTCACCCCTTGCTACCCCTTGTTCAGCCACAAAATCAGCCATGGCATTTTCCATTCTACTGACCCAATAGATTGTTTTTGGGTTTGACAAACAGCCCACTACCACCTTGGAGTCCCCTTCAACTATCAAGTTCTCCACTCCAAGTTGACTAGAAACTTGTATTTGATGTGTGGCTCATTGTGACACTAGCAAGTGCATTAGCCGTTCAAGTAATAAAGTAGTGAGTGAAGTATCGTTCTCACGAGGATTTATGAAACAATTACCAATACTAAATTGGGCACTTCTTATCTGATTAACAAATAAATCAAAACTTTAGTGAAAGCTAAAAATCTTAAACTAAAATCTATTTAAATCATTGGCACAATTGCCTTCAAACCAGGTTAGAAGAGTAAGCAATAAATGACAATCTCAGAATTCAGCAATCTATCAATTTGGATTATTCGAATAAATCATGATTGAGCCTTTGTTTGGTGAAACCCCAAGGTCATGAACAGCCTCTCTCAAGCGCATGTTCATCCTATGCATGAGTGACGGTTCTTCTATCTCTAGCAAGAATCTAATCCTCATGCATGCATTTCTTCAAACACTTCTAAGGCATCAATTCAAATCTGAATTGATCACCAACTGAATTGTGCAAATTATCACTAACACTGCATTTAATTCAGCTCTTGAATAGTAGATCTGAATTCCTAGAGTGTCTCTCAAGCACTCTAGGAATTTCAAGCTTTAAATCCATTCGGCCAATCTGAAATTTGCTGATTTGAATTCTCTTTTAAGCAATTCAAATCTTGCAATCTCAGATCTGAGAATTTATATCAGAGTTTTGAAGGTTAATTGGCCGAATTAATCTACAATTTAACCCCTATTCAAGAAACTTCAAGTACAATTCATAACCATTCGAATGAATCAAAAAGAATTTGATTGCTGAACGGAAATTTTACAAGTTGAAATACATCAAGAAAGAATGGAAGAAGGAGAAAGATGAAAGAAAATATAATAAAGAAACTGAATTCAAATTAAATGAGAATGAAACTATAATTGAGTTATTACAAAATATCTTTGAATCACAAACCCCCATTTTCGAACTCACCTTCTTCTCCTTGCTTGCTTGACTTGAACTTCCTTCAGCCCTTCTTCTTCTTCTTCCTTGCACCTAACCTTCTTCTCTTCTCATCTCTCAAGGTAGCTGAACCTCTAAGAGTGGGAGAGCCTTCCTCTCAAGCAATTGAACACCTCCCCCCCCCCCCCTCCTAGAGGCCTCCTTATATAGTTTTTCAAGGGGGATCTTGCCCCTTCTTGAAGCCTCTAGAATGGGGTGTATTACACCCCTTTCTTGAACTTTCTAGAACTCTCTTGAAAGCCTCCTAAGAACTACTATTTGGGCTGCACTTAGGCTCTCTCTTAGCATATGATAACTATACTTTGATCTACTCTTTTGGGCTGAGAATGAGTCTTCTTTGCTGGGCTGAATTCTACTCTTAGCTAGTCTTTCTTTTCTTGGATTTTCTCAAAGAATCCACTTGCTCTTCTTGGGCCGAAGTGCTCTCTCTTGCTTCCACAACTGGGCTGGAGTGAAATTGATCTTTTTGAACATTCTTTTCTTGCTTTTTTCCTTCCTATTCTTGGACTAATTATCCTTGAAACTTATTCTTAGCATTAAGCTAAATTAAGGCAAAAATTAATAAAACCGGCATAAAAATCCATGCTAAAGACCTAAAAAATTATAGATAAATTGTAGGTTCATCAGTATTCCTTGTACCACAACTAGTTCTCAGCCCTTGTAGAGTCACCAATTCCCATTGGTCATGAGAATAAAGAGATGATATTGTTGTATATCCTTATTTCTCAAAATTCCTCTTACACCAGAGGGTCCTGGATTGCCTTGACTGCTTCTTTCCAAATTTAGTTTTACCACTCCTTCCGGGGGAGGTTTTTCATTCTGCTTGTATATATGATGATGTCATCGACATATACCAAGAGAAAGATGACATTAGATCCCAAGTGTTTGATGAACAAAGATGAATCTGAGGTAGAGCTAGAAAAACCAAGAGAATGAAGAGGAGTGCTAAGTTTCTGAAACTAGGCATGTGGCACATGTTTTAGACCACAAAGCACCTTCTTCAAATGGCATACATGCGAAGGATGTTGATCATCAACAAAACCAGGGGGATGCACCATGTATACAGTCTCAGAGAGATCACTGTGCAAGAAAGTGTTTTGTACATTCAATTGGCGAAAAGCCCATCCCTTTGAGATAGCAATGCTAAGAACCACACGAATGGTAATGGGATTCACAACTAGATTGAAGGTCTCAATGAAGTCAATGCCCTCCTATTACAAAAAGCCCTTGGCAACTAAGCGTGCTTTGTAGCGCTCAATGGTACCATTGGCACAATGCTTTACATGAAACACCCATTTGCATCCCAAAACATTGGGGTTCACAGGACGAGGAACCAGTTCCCAAGTGTTGTTGTGAAGAAGAGGATGGAACTCCTCAGACATGGCAGCCCGCCACTTAGGATCAAAGTTGGCTTGGGTGAAGGTTGTAGGATCAATAGCAGTGGACAAGAAGGGATGTTTAACAGCAGTGTAAGCAGTAGAGGACACCATTTCAAGACATTTGATACTTGGTTTGGAGATACCATCTTTCAACCGAGTGTGCATGGGATGGGTGTTAAGTGGTAGAGGAGGAGATAATGGGGCAACAAGGGGTGGTGGGGAAGGAGAGGCTTCAGAGGTGGTTGCCAGGTTGGTGGAGAGCCAAGTTGTATAGGGTTGGTGGAGGTAGATGAGACATAGGTGGTAGCTAGGAGTGAGGAAAATGGGAAATTGGTTTCATCAAAGCGAATGTCCCGTAATATATACCATCGTTGTGTGGGAATGTGAAGACAAAGATAACCCTTGTGTGCATTGTTGTAGCCCATGAAGATGCATGCATGGCAGAGAATGAAATTGAAGTTTGTGAGTTGAGTAAGGGCGAGTGTGAAGAAACCAAGAGCATCCAAATACCCGAAGCTATAAATAGTCGGACACTTTATGGAACAACAATTCAAGAGGAGTTTTATTAGAGATAACTAGCAGGGACCCGTACGATGCACAGGAAAATCTGAAAGATTTAATAATTTTATTTTGCATTTAATGTTGATTTATAAAAAATATTTGTTTTTAATTGAATATGAACAAATATTTTAATAAATCTAGTTTTATTAATAATTTGTAGTAATTTTAATAATTTTTATTCTTTTTATTATTTTTAAATGAAATTTTGATTAACTTTAAATAAATAAAATAATTACAAAAGCTAACATTTTTATTAATTCTACTAATAATTAACAATTATATAGGAATGACAACAGGGTGGGTTCGGGGCAGGGCACCCCATCCCTTTTCCTGCCCCATAGTCAAGGCACTCTACCCCATCCCCGCCTCGTCCCTAGTGTCACACAGGTTTAGGGCAAGGTAACCACTCCTCAATGTTGGGCAAGTTCAGGGGCAAGGCACCCCACTCTTCATCAAGGATGGAGAACCTCAAATTTCCCTGCCCCGTCCCCAGTATTGGGCAGGTTCAAGTAGAGGTGTAAATTGGGTCATGTTGGATCGACCTGACACAACTCACATATAGCCCGCACAAAGTGCGAGTTGTGTCGTGCTGGCCCACGAGGCATCCCGGGTCGTGCCTCCCTCCTCTAGGATAATTTGGGGGGTCAGTTCGGCACGACCAATGGCCCAAGCCCGCACAGGCCCATGTCGTGCCTTGGGTCGGGCCTTGGGCCAGGCCGTGCCGCACACCAAGCCAAGCTCAAGGTAAGGCACCCACTCCCCATTCAAGGTTTTTAAAATTGGACCAAATAGGGAACCATTCTTGGGTCGAATGGTCCAACTGTTCGGTCCGAATGGATGACTCGCTTTGACAACAAAACAGGCCAAAGACTGTTGTCCAGGTTGACAGTTCAACTGCCCAAGTCAACGATTCACTAACCAAATAAACGGTTTTTGGACAAAAAGTGATTTTGAGGTGAAACGGTGTCTGGTTCCCAATTTTTTTTATCTAACCATCTGGTTTGATCCAGTTTTGAAAACAGTGTCCCCATCAACCCAATATTTAATTTGATGATAGAAATGATTAAAATGATATATTGAGTATCAACCACATGATAAATTTCTACAAGTACACTAATTGTCTTTAATATTCAAAAATGTAATTTTATGAAAATTTTGGAAAATTTATTGTACTTGTGTAATTTTGAAAATTTATGTAAATTTTTATTAAATAATTTATTTTCTTTTTAAATGGTTTACTTACAAAATTATACTAATTTATCTTATAATTTATAATATGAACTAACTAATAATTTCTTTTTTTCCAATATAATACTAATTTATCGTAATAATTTGTGTAATTATTTGTTCAAATTATAGTTTTCCATTTCCCATAGGCATTTATCTTTAATAATTTTCAATAATTTAAAATGAAAATTACATAATTTTTAATGGTATTTTAAAATCTATCAAATGTAATAAAATTTCCTAAAATTTCCAAAATATTCTAATAATTTTCAATAATTATTTAATGCATTTTAAATAAACTTTCAAATACTTTATATATTTTAATTTCAAAAATGTTATTTTATGAAAAAGTAGTTTTATGAAAATTAAAAAAAAAAAACTTATTACATTTGTGTAACTATGGAGATTTATTAATTTTTTTTTAAATTGTTATTAAATATTTTTTTTTATTAGGTAGTTTACTAACAAAATTACACTAATTTGTATTTTATTTTTCAATATAATTTAATTAATAATTTCATTTTCTAACATTATAATATTTTGTTCCCCCATTTGTATTTGGTTATTAATTATAATAATATCAATAACTAAAATTTTATACTTTTTGATAATTGTTAAATATAATTCTCAATTTTATAGAAATTTGTTAAAGAGTTTTCAATTTATATAAAATGTTGTTAATGAGTTAATTAATAACAATATTTATTATTTTTTGATAATTTCTTAATCATATTTATTAACTTTTGGTAATAACACTATTTAATACCCATTGAATATGGATAACTGTATTTAACTATTTATTATTTAATATGAATATTTTAAATGAGGGAGAGTGGATATAGATTAGGGGGATGCATTTTAGAAATTAATTAGGGAGTGGAGCAACATGATACTTTCTTATTGGTTTAAATGAGATACCTTAGGAGAGAGATTATAGGAATATTTTTATGTAGGTGGGTGGCATGGCTTAATGGGAGTGGTGGGAAGGGGAGAGGAGAGAAAGTGAAAGAGAATGCAAGGGTAGGGATAATGGAGCAAGGAGAGGCATGGTGGCGGGGCCCGTGCTTTGTTAAGCGAAAGTTAAATAATAGAAATACATAAGAGTATATAATTGTTTTATATTTTAACTTTTTAATAAACAATCCGATCAAACTCAACCCGAGTTGGTCAGTTTTCTAGTATTTCATATCGCCTTTGGTTTAATAAATATATTAGTATTTTATATTTTAAATTTAATTTTATAATATGGGAAAGTAGGAAAATTCCCATATTTGTTAGTCTAAAATATTTTATATCATAGATTTAATTTTTGTAATTTATTTTTTAATGATATCATTGTAATTTATGAAATTTAAAGTTAATTTCTAAGTTTAAATATTTTGAACAAGCAAACTAAACTGAAAATAGACCCAAACCGATACAACCCGAGTTGGTGGGTTTTGCTAATGGTCAATCGGTTTCGAATGGCAAACAGTGGACTTGACCAGATCGATTTGGTTGGCGAAATAGCCTACAACTGAACTGAACCAATCATTAAACACTCCTAATTTTAACTAAATTTATAGTCTAATCTCTAATAAATAACAATAGTTTAATCTCCAATAATTATTGAAAATTTATAGCAAATGTACACAATCATTGAAAATAAGTTTATAATAAAAATATAATAGATATATAGAAAAAATACAATAATTACAAAAAATACTAAAAATATACTAAATTAGTTAATAAGTAGTGTAATCTTAAATAATAGTTTAATCTCTAATAAGTATTAATATATAAATTATAAAAAATATACAATTACTAAAAATAAATTTATAACAAAAATACAATAAATATGATAAATTAAATTTCAAAAGTTAAATAATAGTTGTTTAATCTCAAATAAGTATTGATAATTTTCTAATAAATAACAAAAATAAAAATACATTTATAAATCATTATCAAAAGCATATTTATAAAAAAGTAAATAATTATTGAAAATAAAATAAATATTAATTATAGTATCTATAAATGTATAATGAATATACAGTATTATTGTAAAATTATTACTAATAAATATAATTTTGTTGATAGTTATTTTCTATAATTATTAATTGATATAAGTGAAAATTGTTATTTACAATATTAATTAGTTATTGAAATAATATTTGTATTTAAAATTTTAAAATATTAATTAATTATTTATTTAATAATCCATAAAATTATAATTATACTATTATTACATAATTCGTTATTAATTTTGTAAAATATTAAATTATTATTAATATGAATATTATGAATTCTATTATAATGAGTTTTCTACTTTAAGAATTTATTTTAAATTTATTACATAATTTCGTTATTTTAACTATTTAAAATTTTGTCATGTTAAATGTTTTGTTATTTAAATATTTAAATAATATATAAAATATTTAAAATTTTTCATTATTTTAATTTTATTATGTAGTATTAAATATTTTGTTATATTATTTAGCTATTTTTAATGTTTTTATCTATTGAAAGATTTAAATAATATTTTATATTTTAATGTTTAATTTTTATTATTTGAATAACATTTAAATTGAATTATTCGTAAACTTCTAATTTATATTGTTACTACATAATTTCATGATGAATTTTGTAAAAAATATTAAATTATTAAAATGGGGGAGAAGATAAATAGGAATTAGAGATAGTTTAGAGAGAATCTCTCTACTAAATTAGAGATAATTTAAGAGATAAATAGGAATTAGAGACAATTTAGGAGGAAGTGGGGGAAGTGATACCACTTGGCTAAACATTAGACAAGCAAATTCCTCTTTCTTTATGATTGTTAGAAATAATTAATCATATGTGATTTCTTTATTGGTTTAATAGGTAATTACGTGAAATTAAAAAATTAAAAAATCAGAAAACTAGGAAATAGAGTTTGAAAGAAGGAGAGGTATGGTGAGATGAACGGACCAATTTTAATATATATTGGGCAAATACGATTCCAGAGATGGAGTGAAACATGTTCTCCAACTTGAGCAAATCTTGAAGTAGACAATAGCTGAACTGGGAGGCGTTATAGGCCACGATCACTCTCTCCTCGAAGAAGAACCTGCCTTGTATACTGATGAATTCGGCTTCAGTCTAAGCACATTTTGTTTACGCACTGTTCGCGCATTCGGAGGACGCGCCGCGTGTCCTTCAAATCGTGTGAGGTCTGAAGCGTGCGAATGGGCTTAAACCCCGTTAATGGTGTCTGGCTGTCTGTCGTCAGTGGTGTCGCGCATTCGGGCTCCTCTGCTCTCCTCTCCTCTCGCAGATTCACGCTCTCTCCTCTCCTCCCGGCGGTGACTGCAAAATCATCACCGCCGGCAACAAACAATCATCACCGGCGGCGAATGACATTAATTGGAACAATAAAACAAGACAAAACTCAAATTGTGCTGGAAACACTTTAAATCAATCTTCAAACAACCAAACATGTTCTTATTCACAGGAGAATCTCAAGGTACATTCTTCGTTTTCTCTTTCAGACATTGGAGCTTCTTGCAGAAGTAGCTGTTTTAGAAGACGAGGTTGTTCGGCTTGAAGAACAGGTTGTGAATTTCAGACAAGGTCTCTATCAGGAAGCTGTCTACATCTCGTCCTCGAAGAGGAACACAGAGAGTCCGAAAGATTTATGCGAGCCATACCCATGTAGAAACCCGAAAACAGAACAAGTCAAGGCTTCATCACAAGCTGATACCAATTTGGCGACATCCACCGCAAGGATTCTACCTTCTATTCCTGGCCTCTGAGCCTATTTCCGATCGAACAGCGCATTGTTCTATTCGGCCCTCAAATGGGAAACAGCCCTCGAAGAAAGCTCATCCCTCATCGACCTTTTCAGAAGATGCGCGGGGTGAAGAGAATCAGTCCTGCATTAATTTGACAAAGAACAACAAGCAATCCCCAAAAGATAGAGACACAAAAATCAGAACCCCAGTGAAGAAGCCCCCCATTGAGAATAGATCAGTAGAGAAGCGTTTGGATCCTCTGAAGCTATAGGTATGTATTTGCCATTTCCAGTGCAGAAACACTTTCCAGATGTCTTCTAGTGCCACAGTAAATTTGAGCATGAGTTTCTAAATGTCTAGCTAGAATGTGGAGCCATAGAACAAGACACAGAATAACAGAGCGCATCAGTTGTTCTTGAAGAAACAGCACCAGAAGGAGAAAGCGTGATGATTGTTTGTCGCCGGCGGTGATGATTTTGCAGTCGCCGCCGGGCGGAGAGGAGAGAGAGTGAGTCTGCGACAGGAGAGGAGAGGAGAGAAATGGAGAGGAGCCGAATGCGCGACACCACTAACGAGGTTTAAGCCCATTCGCATGCTTCAGCACCTCACACGATTCGGAGGACACGCGCGCGCGAACGGTGCGCGGACAAAACGTGCATGGACTGAAGCCGATCTCTGTACTGATCCTTCACAAGAAATCATGTCGGATGAAATTCAAAAATCACATTATTATGTTTGGTAAAACAAGAGACAGACAGCAAATTCTTAGTAATCGCAGGTACATGAAGAATATCTTTGAGCAATATTAGTGGTAGAGAAGAAGAGGAAGATTTAATAAAAGTATGATCAGTGTTTGTAATGTTTAGACTTGTACCATCTCTAATGTGAACGTTATACTCACTGTGAACTTGAAGTTTGCTGAGGTCGTGACTTTCAGCAATGGCGGCAAGTTTGTTTGGCAATCCCTTTATTTCCTGCAGAAAGGCTGACATGGCTCTGTCACCTTTCTTGAGTACAGCAAGATCATCCCTTATGCTAACAGCCCGAGCAGTAGATTTGGGAGAGTAGATTCGTTCAAGAGTAGTCCAGACCAGTTTGCTAGTGGTAGAACCGACAACCTGTGCCAAAATAGGCTCTGTGAGTGATGCCAATAACCAGCTTAGCAACAAATGATCCTGTAGGTGCTAGGAACAAGCTACAATCGGCAGTCTTGGCAGTTATCCGCAGGCAGTTTTGACAGCTATTGGCAGTGCAGGGCTGTTGGGAGTTTAACAAGATGCCAGGTCAATCTGGCTGAGTCACCAGTCCAGCTAGCTAATATGTTTCCATTTTTAGTAAGTTGTTACCATACAGTTGTACTTATAACTACCTTCTGTTACTTCTGTTACTGCTTTTTGTTACTCATGTAAAGAACAGTATACAAGCCTCGCTAGGGGCAGAATAAAGACAGCAGATTTGTTACTTTCTCTCCACTCTTCCTCAAATTCTTCTCCATCTTCTTCTCTATTTCTTCCCATCCTCTACTCTTCTTCTCATTTTCATTCTCAATTCTTCTGTTATTTAAAGATTTTGGAATTGATACACAAGTGTGTATCAAGTGGTATTAGAGCTTGATTAGAGGTGTAAATCGGGCCAGGCAGCCTGCGGCCCGACACGATGGTCTGTGTCATGCTAGGCTAGGGGTTCGAGGTCCATGGGCCAGCATGGCACGGCTTAGTGCCATGTGGCCCGCGGGGCCTATAGCAAGCCGAGTGTGGCTCGTCCAAAAACTAGTCGTCCCCCCCCCCATGGCTAGTTTAAGCTTTTTTGGGGGGGTTTTACATAAATACCCCCTAACAACTATAAACAGCCATATTAGAGGGTATTTATGTATTTTACTTGTGTGAGGAGAAAAAATGACATAAATGCCCCCCGACAACTATATAACAACTAGTTTAGGGGGCTTTTGGGTAAAGTTATAAGTAACTTTACAATGACCAAAATACCCCTCCCAGCAACTAAATAACAACTAGTTTTTAGGGTATTTTGGGCAATTGAATTATAATCAATTCCTATAAATAGCCCTATCATCCACCATTCTCATCACACCAATTCAACAATTGTCTTAATCTCTTTTCTCTCTCTCTCTCGTACTCGTACACTCTCAATTCTCTGCAATTTGTGTAATAATGATTGGCTGATTGTCTGACTCTCCATTATCCAATTCTTAAGTCTCAACTTTATTGAAGTTTCAACTTTCAAGAAAAAGGCTTTCTCAACTAGCTCAAGTATCTCGATTTGGGAGGTTTAGAAGTTGAAAGGCTTCAACCATTGAAATCAAGTTGGGATTTTGAACTGACAACCCAGGTAAGTCCAATTAAATTAATTTTTATCTTTTTATAATTAAAAAAAAATAGTCGGCTCTTCTAAAAACCGATTCCCTAACATGTACACCACTAATGATATTCAATCGCCTCATGATAATGTTAGCACTAATGCGATTGATATTGATGGAAGTGGAACTTTCACCCCTAGTACTGATACTAGGGGAAAAAGGAGGGCCTCTAAATTGAGTAGCCCGGTTTGGAAAGTTTTCAAAGTAGAGGATATTGAGAGGAAGGAAAAAATGGTAGTTTGCAAAAAATGTAGAAAAGACTTTAGTTATTGTAGCAAAGGTAGTACGAGCCATTTGAGCAAACATTTGCTCACACATGAGAAGGAAGAAGATGAAGGGAGAGAAACAACACAAACACAAATTGGGAGGGGGAGTAGTTTTAGTACATTTAAATATTCACATGAAAAAAATGAGACAAGAATTAGCTAAGTATATCGTACGTGCAGTACAACCATTTATATTAGTTGAAGATCCAAAACTTGAAAAATGGTTGCACAATTCGGTAAGCCCACAATATAAAAAAGTTTATAAGAATACTATTAGATCGGATGCTTTAAAAATTTATTATTCATATAAACAAATTTTAA